>NW_025544727.1:331986-512138 GCF_011800055.1 Colletotrichum gloeosporioides
AATATTTAAAAATTAAAATAAAATATAATAGATATAAGATTAAATTAAATAAAGTTATAATTTATTTTATAAATAGTAATTTAGAAGTATAATATAAGCTAAGTTTATAACTATTATAAATTAACTATAATATATATATAATATCTATATAAATAAAATAACTTAATTCCTTCTAAATTAGAGTCTAATATAAAGGGTCTTTTAAGGAATAGATCCTAATACGCTAGAATATTATTAATCTAAATAAGTAGGTTAGAAGTAGGTTACTTTTGTTACAACCTATTATGTATAGATAACAGTTAACTGACCTACTTAGGCGTTAGGCGGCTAGGATAGGATATTTATACTACAGAATTAAAGGGAATAATAGGGACTCACTTAGAATAGAAGAACTATAGTATAAGTTATATAATAATAAGATAAGAGAACGATTAGTAGAGTATAAGAAGAAATACTTAGCGATTAGTTAGTATTACTAACTAATTATAATTACCTATATACCTAGGTGATTACCTAAAAGTAGATAAAGGATACTATTTAAGACTTATATATAGTATAACCTAAGCTTCACTTAAGGTTAGACTTCTATAGCTCTTTAGTAATTAACTTAGTATTTATCCTTATAGATACTCTTAGCTTACCTTTACTGTGAATTACTTATTAAGTTTAAAACTAATTACCTTAGTCTCTAAAAGACCTAATCTACTATAGCTTATAACTTATAACTTAGACTATAACCTTAGTATACTATTATAATATATTAATCCCTAGCTTCTATTATTAGACCTTACTATTAGATAGCTAACTATAATATTTTAATTACTCCTATTTAGTAAGTTAACTATTAATACCTATTAATAGTAAAAACAATAAGTATATCTTTATGTACCTCTACTAAGTTACTTACTCTAGGGACCTCCTCCTCTTTATAGTAGCTAGTTTAAAACCTAGCTAAAGAACTTAAAAGAGCCCCTATAGTAGTAAACTCTAATAATAAAGTAACCCTAAAGAAAGACACTTATAAACGCCTTTAAGCTAGAGTTAAGAAAAGAGATAATAATATTACTAAGGTCTAAACTATATATAATAACACTACTATAAAGCTTTAAAGTTTTAAAGAAATAATATAATAACTAGGAAATAGCCCTTAGTATATTATAGACCTAAAAAACAAAGTAATCTAACTTAGAGGATAAAATAGTAACACTAATATTAAAGAACTCTAAGAAGAAATCTATACCTTATATATAGCTACTAATATCGTTATAACCCCTACTAGAGGATAATAGAAGCTTAAGTTTAGTACCCTAATTACCTATAATAGCACTTTTAGATAACTTAAGTTATTCCTAATCTAAATTAAAAACTACTAAAACTTCTACTATAGAGACTTCACTAGCTAAACTAAGAAAGTTATTTATATTACTACTTATTTATAAAAATAAGCTTTTAAATAGTTTAAACCTATCTAAGAAGAGTTCTTTAAGTATAAAACTTTAGATAAATACTCTACTAAGACTTATAATATCTATAGTAGCTTTAAGGGATTTAAAGATACCCTCTACTCTCTCTTCTAAAACCTTAATAAGAAATAATAAGCTAAAAGAGACCTTATATAACTATAATAGATAAAGTTAACTAAAGAATATACTACTATATTTAGATAACTTAATATCTAACTTAACCTCACTAAAGAAATTAAGATCTTTATATTCTATTAAGGACTTAAGGATAAAGTTAAAAATAAGATTATTAAGATTAACTATCTTAAAGACTTTCTTTAGTATACTAACTTAACTATTAAGATTAATAATTAACTTTTTAAACATTATAAAGAAAAAGGTAAAAAAAGATAAAGACTAAACTTTAGATATAAGTACTAATAGTAGCCTTATTAGAAGTTTAGTTCTTAATAGAATAACTATAAACCTTATAATAACTAAAATAATACCTACTAAAGTACTACTTATAAATAATATAATAAACCTATAGATCTCAGTATAATAACTAAACCTAATAATAAAAAACCTTAGAATCCTAAATATTATAACTATAATAAATAAAGATATATTACTAAAGACTATAAGTAGCCTAAAAAGCTTCCTTAGAAGCTAGTAGCTAAATAACTATAATAAGTTAATACTATTATAAAAACCTTATATATATCCTAGTCCTAAACTAAATACTATAATAATAACTATTAAATCTACCTTAAAGATAAGGAAATATTAGGATACTACCTAAGAGATAGTAACCCTAGATATTCTAAATATAATATAACCACTCTAGATATATATCTAAGAACCCTAATAATAATATATATTAGTAATAGTAAGATCTAAAGGAAAACTAGAGAATAACTAAACGAAATACTCTAAGTATAGTAACTCTAACTAATTCCTAATTCTACCCTAAAAATAACTAATAGCTAAGGTTAGACTAACTATAAACTCCTAAACTAAACTACCTATATAACACCTAAAGAACTAAAGAGTAATAATAGATAGAAACTCTTATACCTCTAAGTAGCTAAAGAAATATACCTAGAAAAGATCTAAGAAGAGCCCTATAACTCACTTTAAGAAAGATAACTTAATACTATACTCTCACATATAGAATAAAGGAAGTAGGTATATAGAAATCCTACTAGAATTAAATAAATTAATTAAGAACTCTATAAATAGATAAGGGAAAAATCTAATAATAAACTAAATCACTAATATAACCCCTTAGAAGAATAATAACTATTTAATCTCATAAATAACTAGATTTTTAGAGAAAGAGAAGGTTCTCCTTATAACTCAGATAAACCTTATAACGTTATATACTAATATACTTAGGCAGAGATCGCCTATAAGCTTACCCCTAATATAAATAACACTAGCTCTAAAGAGAAATCTAAAAAAGATAACATACCTAAGTAAATTATATATAAATAAATCAACCTATATAATAATAAATAATTTATTAAGCTTTATAGTATACCTAATATAAAACTAAGAATATACTACACCTTATAACTTAGAATTAAAGATCACTTATACCTCAAAATTACTAACTCTAACTATTAACACCTCTTTTAAGTATAATATTTCTTTAACTACTATAAAATCTATATAAGAGATAAGTATAACTACTATTTCTAACCTAAGTAATATAATAATAGTCCCCTATAAAACATCTATACTATATATACCCTCACTAGATAGAAACTCAAAAAGTTTAATAGTAATATTACTATATTCACCCCTAGTTAATAATTCCCTATAGAATACCTCTATAATAAATAGATAAAATAGGATAAATATTAATACAATAAATACTAAATTCACTATAAAGAAAAAGTATACACCTAGAGAATTATAAAGAATAAACCCTAACCTCCTTAGGTTAGATACTATAAAAATAGCCTTATAAAGGTATAATAAGAAAGGAAGTAAATCACCTACTTAGGACACCTAGAGTAGTTAAAAAACTAAACTTACCTATTAATATAGAACTATAATAAGTAATAAGGAAAACGTTTATCCACTAAATATTATAAGGATATTAGGGTAATATAGAACTTAAAGTTACTATTAATTAATAGATAATACTTACACTAATTAACAGTAAAGCTAAAGTAAACTTCATCACCCCCTAAACTATTAACAGGCTAAAAGTATTATAGGGAGGAAAAAAACAACTATATTAGTTATATATAGTAGAAAGAGAAGAATTTAAGTATAAAGGAGGTACTATCTATAATAAAACTATACCCCTTAAAATAAGCTACCTAAATTAAAAAAAAAGAATTTAATTTAATATTACTAACTTAAAAATATATAATATAGTACTAAAACTACTTTAGCTATAAATAAGTAACCTATAGATAGATTAAAGTAAAGGCTAACTCTATTAGGACTATAATAACTTAATCCTTAAGTAGCCCTATTAAAAACAGGCCTTAAATAAGCTAATACTATATAAAATAATAAGATAATATATCTACTACCTTAAGGCAAAAAAAGCTATATTATAACTATTAACTATAATAGATCTTAAATAAAAGAATAATCTACTTCTATTTATCCTAGAAGAATATAAAGTTTATAAGAAACTCTTTATAGCTAAATTAGAGACCAAACTACCTAAATATACTAGTTTTAATTATAAAATCCCCCTTAAGGAAGGGAAAGAACTATAATTTAATAAAATCTATAGACTTAACCTAATAGAAATAGAAGCTTTAGATAAGTATCTTAAAGAAAACCTTAAGAAAAGTTATATTAAACCTTTAATATTACTAATAGGAAGCCTTATTCTATTTATACTAAAAAAGAATAGAAAACTATAACTATATATTAACTATTATATACTTAACAAAATAATAATTAAAAATTACTACTTACTACCCCTTATAGATAAGATAAAATAACTCCTATATAAAGCTAACTAGTTTATAGCTCTTAATCTTAAAGGGGCTTATAACTTAATCTAAATAAAATAAGGTGAAGAATAGAAGACCGCCTTCTAAATATAAAAAGGATATTTTAAATACCTTATTATACCCTTTAGTCTTACTAACATACCTATAATATTTTAGAATATAATTAATATAGTACTATATAAATATATTAATATCTATATAGTTATCTACTTAAATAATATCCTTATCTTCTCACCTATACTTAAGAAGTATAAAGAAGATATTTACTATATCTTATAAGCCTTTTAGAAAGCTAAACTTTTAGTTAAACCTAAGAAAAGTAAATTTCACATATAAAAAGTGGAATACCTTAGATTCACTATTACCCCTAGGAAGGTTTATATATTAGGAAATAAAGTTAAAGCTATTAAGGAATAGCTAGAACTTAGTAACCTTAAGGAAGTTTAAGGATTCCTAGGTTTTATTAACTTCTACTATAAATTTATTAAAAACTATAGTAAAATTAATATAGCTCTCACTAGCTTCAGCTATAAAAATACACCCTTTATATAAGAAGAACTATAATAAATAGTATTTTAGAAAATTAAAGACCTTATTACTAGTAAACCTATCTTAATTATCCTAGACCTAATAAAATAGTTTAAAGTAGAACTTAATATATCTAACTATATAATTAAAGTATAACTATTATAATAAGATTTAAAAGGATACTTATACCTATACACCTTCTTCTCTTATAAGCTCTATAGATTAGAACTTAACTACTAGATATATAATAAAGAGCTTATAGTAATTATTAAAGTTTTTAAAGAATAGAGACCTAAACTCTTAGGAATAATTTATAAAGTACTTATATACTCTAATCATAAAAATCTTTTACACTTTATAACCTTAAAAGTGCTTAATAAATAATAAATCTAATAATTAGAATTCCTCTTAGAATTTAACTTCTAAATAATCTATTAAAAAGGATTAGATAATAGTAGAGTAGACGCTCTTAGCTAATAACTAGACTATAATATCCTAATACCTAAAGAAACCTAAGTGATTCTTAAATAATAAGATAATAGAGACCTAATATTAGTAGCTAAACTCCTAATAATAGCTAGATAATCTAGTATTAGCCTAACTAATAAACTAGATAATAAAGTAATTATAAAATTTTATATATATTTTATATATAGTTACTAAGGAATTATAAAAACCTAGAAATAATTATAATAATAATATAGAGAAAAGGTTATAAGAGAATATATAGCAAAAGTAATTAAGGATTATAAGGTATACCTAAAAAGTAAACTTACTTAATATCAACCTTATAGTATATTATAACCTTTACCTATACTATAAACCGCCTAATAATCTATATCCCTTAACTTTATTATTAAATTACTAAAGTCTTAAAAACCCCTTATAGGAGTACACTTTAATAGTATTCTTATTATTATAGACTAACTTATAAAATATACCTACTTTATCCTATATAAAGAAGTAAGTAATACTAAAGAATATATATATACCTTCTTTAAGTATATTATTACTAACTATAGAATACCTAAGGAAATTATATTAAACTAAGATAAGATCTTTACTTCTAAGTTCTAGAAGTTAATTATATTATAACTTAGTATTAAATAATTAATATCTACTATATTCTACCTATAGATTAATAGATAAATAGAACGAATTAATTAAATCCTTAAAACCTACCTCTACGCCTATATTAACTATAATTAAGATAACTAAGTTATATTTTTACTAATTACTTAATTTACCTATAATAGCGTAATTAGAGAAAGTACTAAGGAATCCCCTTTTTACCTTAACTATAGCTTCAAACTAACTACTTATAGAGAACCCTAAGTAGGCTTAGCTATAGTTAAAGCTACTACCTTAGTATAATAAATTAAAGATATCTAAAGTAATACTTATAAAGAACTTAAATTTATTTAATAATAAATATTAAGATTTAGTAATAAATAAAGGATTAAGGGATTAACCTTAAAAGAGGGAGATAATACCTACTTTATATAGTAAAATATTAAAATAAAATAACTAAGTAATAAACTTAACTATAAAAAACTTAAACCTTTTAAAATCTTATAAGTTATCTTACTAGTTAACTATAAGCTTAAACTCCTAGAAACTATAAAATACTACCTAATATTCTATATTTTACTTCTTAAGCTAGTACTATAAGGATTATAAATAAATAACCTTATTATTATAGAAGATAATAAACTAGAGTATAAAGTAGAGAAGCTATTAAACTATTAGTATAGAGATAATAAATAGGAATACTTTATTAAATAGAAAAACTATAAATATAAAGATAATATATAGGAACTTAATAATAACCTATTTAACTATTAAGATAAGATTAATAAGTATATTAGAACACTTAATTATATTAATCTTAAGGATAGACTAAGCTTACTTATAACCTTAGAAGAATTTAAGGAATATATAAAATATACTAATAAAAGAGAAAGATAAATATAAGAAGAAATATAATAGAAATAAAGAGAAGCTAAGAAATAAAGAATATAACTCCTATTAGTATAGGTATAACTAAGAGGATACCTTAGACTAATATAATAAGAAAATATATCTATTTAACTAAGAATACTAAAATATAACTAAGACTCCCCTAATAAGAAACTTAGAGTACTAAGATTTTAGTTAAGAATTAAATCTAAGTTTAGAATACTAAAACTACTTATAGATTAAACCTCTAATATAGGAGATATTACTAGCTCCTCTTCTATAACCTCTTAACCTTTTTAAAATACTATCTTTTTCTACTTATATAAGTAATCTAACTACGCTATAGACTTATTTAACTTAGCCTATATAGTATATAAAGTAGCTACTTTCTTTCTTAATACCTCCTCTTTAGCTACTTTAATATCCTCTAAATAAGTAGCTTTATCTAGTAAGTAATTAACTAGGATAAGTTAGTACTAAATAGGAAATATAGTAAAAATAAAGACTTATNTATTTAGTAAGTAATTAACTAAGATAAGTTAGTACTAAATAGGAAATATAGTAAAAATAAAAACTTATAAATATAAATAGTATCTACTACTATATTATAAGACTACTTTAAATAAGTATACTTACTATAAACTTTACTACTAAGAAGAAGCTTATAATACTTCCCTAAAGAATAATAATAAGAATAAGGTATATTAATAATTAGACTAAACTTAGTAATATATAAAGTATAGTTATAATAATAAAAAGTAGAAGTAGCATTTAATTTTAATTTCTAAATATAACCTAATATAATATTAATATTATAAGTAAAATAGGAAGTATAATTAATAGATCTCTAACCTAAGACTAATAATCTACTTATATTAGGTCTTAAAAATAAAACCTTTAGAGAGGGGACCTAATATTATAACTTATTATATATAGATAATAGTTAACTAACCTACTTAGGTATTAGGTAGCTAGGATAAGATATTTATACTATAGAATTAAAAGGAATAATAGGGATTTACTTAGAATAGAAGAACTATAGTATAAGTTATATAATAATAAGATAAGAGAATAATTAGTAGAGTATAGAAAGAAATACTTAGCGATTAGTTAGTATTACTAACTAATTATAATTACCTATATACTTAAGTGATCACTTAAAAGTAGATAAAGGACACTATTTAAGACTTATATATAGTATAACCTAAGCCTCACTTAAGGTTAAACTTCTATAGCTCTTTAGTAATTAACTTAGTATTTATCCTTATAGATACTCTTAGCTTACTTTTACTATAAATCACTTATTAAGCCTAAGACTAATTACTTTAGTCTCTAAAAGACCTGATCTACTATAGCTTATAACCTATAACTTAGACTATAACCTTAGTGTACTATTATAACGTGTTAATCCCCAGCTTCTATTAGTAGACCCTACTATTAGATAGCTAACTGTAATAACTTTATACCTTCCTTTAGGTATAAGGCTACCTCAGATACTTAAGGGTATCATAACACTAGCTATATCACATAAGTTATCATTCCAAAATAACCGTTATCAAAGTATTAAACTAGTATTGTGTTAATGCCTTGAAATAACCTATGTTGTAGGCTGTTCAGCTTAAGAAGTCTAAACTTATATTAGCTGTCTCAGGGGTTGCATTTATTGCTCGTCTTATCCTTCCATGCTTGACGTTTATAATTCTGATGTCTTTAATCTCAGTCAAGAGGGTAATATGACCAAAATCAAAAAGAGTTCCTACCATGGTTCCTAAGAAGGAGAAATGGGTGGAAATTTGTGTTCATTGTTGACGACGATAATAAGCTAATGGGAATCTGGGTACAGACCACGAAGGTTTCGCAAGGCGATCGATGCGAGATCCCAAAAGCCAGAGCGCATCCTGCGTTGTCCATCCCATCAATTTGTGGATGGGAGGAGTGTGGTGACCAAGGCCAGCTGAAGTCGCGTTCTAGACCATGACGTCACTACCGCGGCCCCCCAAGCCGTACACGTTTCCCTGCATGTGCTCTTCCTCAATTCTTCCTTAAAATCAACAACTTCTCGCAGAGTGGCAATCGGCAGTTTTATGTCCTATTTCAGCAACTTTGAGAACAAAACCACTTCGGAAACAGCATTGAAGCTTGCGCGCAGCTCGAACCAACCACAACATCAACATCACCAACAACGAACATCCTTGTCTAAAATCATGGCTTTCCCCACGAACGTCCTGGGCATCCTCATCGCCTTGATCAGCGGATTTGCACTAGTGCACTCGGCGGACTCGATCCCGAGACTGCTCAAGTACGAAGAGAAGGCGAAGAAGGCGGCTGAATGGAGTAGGACGGCAGAGAAGCAGCTGTGGGAAATCCGGTACACCGTTGGCACCGGCTTTGTGGGAGTACGTCACCGCTGTCCAACCCTCATCGAGAGGTCGAAATTTCAAATTGATTCGGAGCTAACATGTGCAAAAAGTGTCTGTTGTCAGGCCTCAGTGGCCTGGCCTTCTCACTCGTGGTACCTCGCGGCGTGGGTGTATTCACCGTCGGCTGGCCCATTATGCTTGCGGCTGGTCTGACGTACGGACACCAGTACATGCGAAACTTCTGGATTTCCAAGCCCAAGGTTCCAATGATGACGGACTTCAATGAGGCCATCTCTGACTCGATGATGGTACAGGATCTTCTGAATCCTTTGGCTGGAGCTTGGGGACTTGTGGCGTTTTGCAAGCTTGTGGGATTGTAAATAATTTGCCTTGTGCATCCCGGCATCACAACTGGCGAGGGAGTTGCAAAAGCATGACTCGAGTACATAGTCCTTGATGCCACTCACGGGTTGGCAACCCTCTTCATGTAGACCCATTCATACTTTCCCCATGAGTCTGCGCTTCCTGTGATCTTCTCGTACCTCTCACCAGGCTTCTTGCCCTCGGCGTAGAAATCCAGGTTAGCCTCCAGTCTGCCGACCTCTCTAAAACCGTACTTCTCATATGCCGGCACCCCACCCATTGAAGATTGAACCCAGCAGTATATTCCCTCCTGATCCACCTTGTCCGTTCCCCAGCGTATGAGCCGCGACCCGATTCCTTTGCCCTGACAGTCCGGATGCACGACACAGCTGATCACAATCCGGCACCGGCAACCCTCCGGTTGCAGCCTGTTGACCCAGTATTGCATAGATTCGTTACCGAGATCTTCAAGGTCCTTGATTGTCGGAGGCTTGGCCGGATCAATGGTATCGGCCGAGACAGCCTGCGGTTCTTCGGCGGGGCCGGTGAGGGCAATGTCCGTATCCCCCGCGAAACCCCTCCGAGCCCATCCAATCCACCCGACCGGCTTGCCCGAGATCTCGGCAACTAGAAGATCCACCTTCGGCGACTGTAGCCAACCTTTCAAACCCTCACCCATACCATTTTTGAACGAAGAGTCGCCGTGAAAGACGGCTTTGAGTTGAGTGTGTGAGTCCGTCTGAAATGCCGCATCAGCGATGGCAGCGAGGGTATCCACATCATCGACTGTCGCATGACGGAGGTTGACGTCGGGACGGGGCGGAGTGACAGACGAGGGAGCCATGACTCTGATGACTTGGCGGTGATGGGGCTGAGAATGTGGCCGACTTGGCACGGGAACTGTTCCAGCTTTTCACGGTGAGATTTGGTCGAATATGTAAGACAATATCCGGTTAAAGTCGCTTACTTTGACCGGGGACCGGCAGACCGGCCTGCGTCGGCAGGAAGCCCGCTAGTCCCGACACGGAGCTGACAGGGGAGAAATGCTGCTAATTTATCACCGGATGACTCCTCACCGGACTCTCACGATAACGGGTCATTCGAGATTCAATCTCACCCAGTCTCTGAAATCCAGTATTGCAGTTTTCAATGGATCTGACTCTCCCGTCATCGCGATGAGAATCACCTCTAGACAGATACCAATAAGAGAAAAGTGCCTCGTATGAAAATGAGATTCAACGTATCTCGATGGAGTCTCAAGTTACTAACAGCTCCAAGCACGATACAAATTCTGAGGCAGGAATAGAAATGCACGAGAAGGTAATGGGCATTGAAGTCTCTGACGACACTGACTGAGAGATCATTAACAACGTCTACATAACGACAACGGAGGAATTCGACGCAGAATTAACCTAGCAACAAAGCCACCGGCACTGTAGATGTAAGTTGGATTGTACAAATTAATGATGACATGCTGGGAGGCGATATGGAGCAAATCGCTTATGAACCCCTCAGGACCAAGCAATCGAGCAGTAAGCCACCTGGTTTGTAAAGCTCCGCCATCAAGATTCTTTGGAACCTACGACCCTAGTAGATATTGCGATGTACTTACTACAAGTGAACAGCGAGGCCGTAAAATGAGCGCTGACTGTTGACGGAGTTCCTGGCCTCATCGACTGTGAAGCAATACGAGGCGATTGCATCATGCCACAACAAAACGTCAAATACAAGCTTCTAGACCAACGATGATGTCTTAAACCCGTATTCGTTCAACTGAGTTGCATTCTCCAACTACAAGTGCGTCGAGCTCGTGTAAGTGCGGGCGATCGTATCGCCGCCACGGCTATTGCCTGAGTCATCCAATAGGAGCCGATCCTGACGATCGCCGAAGCTACGCCCGTCATTCGAGATCACGTTAGTGAGCCTTTTCAGTGGGGACATCCTTCAAGTGTCTGTCACAAAGTCAGGGGCCGCGAGTAGGAGCAATGTCACAGGCAAGTCCGACAGAGTCCGCCTCGGCTATTGTACGGGCCCACGACTGAGCGTCCGGGAATGTCTGCATGCCATGGATGATGGACGAGTATGATCGAGAATGCTTTGGAACTATCATGAATCTAGGAAAACACCACATAGAGTATTTTCTGTATCGAAATACATCATATTGTAAGGGCATTACTGCTCATCGCTTGTAACCAACCCAAAGTCACCTAGGTATTCTCCTTCTCACAGCTCACATGCGCATACCCATAAGGGGCATCGAAAAATTCTTTCCTGCTTCATTTAATGCGCATAGGTCGATATGAAGCCTCCCAATTATCCTTTCTCCAGCTGTGTCGGTCGAAACCATTCCGATCCTCAAGCTGAAAAGACTTGACACAGTGGCAATCACGAAAGCAGTAACGACTCTAAATAAAAGTCTTTGCCCGTCACCAAGACACCTTCATTCTAGTACAAACATGATACTCAAGATGATGAAATTTTGAGGTATCGCAACTCATCGGTAATCGTTGCCGACTGCGCTCGGCCGTTCGTGATGAGGCGAACTAGTCCAGACGATCATGGCACGAAAATCAACACACACTGGCAAGCATGCGGTCAGCGCTCCCTCCAGACCGTTTTCTCGACGCTGCACGGGTCTTCGAGAAACTGCTTGAAGCCACGTTCGGCACCATATTCCGCAAGGAGCAAACTGAAGCAACGGAAAATGCAACCCCTTTAGCAGCTTGAAAGTTTAAAGTGACAGTTTTCCTGCTGAACTGACGTTGAAATATGGACAATTACGTTGGCAATGCGGGTAATCTAAGGAAAAGATCTGCAATTAGGGGGGGAGAATCGCTGCCATGGCCCATCGGTTGCGTCCCGCGATCAATACGGGTACGAACACGCAGTCCAACCAACAAGTTCTGTTCTACAACATTCGACGATGGCAGCCCAGCCTAACCCAGCCTATCGACCGTTGCCTCTGCCGAACAAAGCTTGGACAACTCACTTTTGACTGCAGCGCAAGGCGAGGCCTCCCCAGTCGGAGCGACAATCCGAACAGCCTATTGGCCGTTATGCATCGCTCGGCGCGAGGGGGCATGACGTTAGTTTCTCATGAAATGCCCGTTGCGGTAAGACTCTCGCAGGTGCAGCAGGCCACCCCCCTGCAACTCTCCGACAACACAACAATGTCGCTGCCGGCAAGATCTAGACCCTTGCCTGCGAAAGCCTCAATTGTCGGCAGGGACCGTTGGGCGACCGTTGTAGTCCAACAGCCTTCATCCCAGCGTTTCATCCCAATGCGCTGCTGTCGGGACGGTGAATGACGTACTGACAGGTGCCCCGATCGAAGGTTTCTCGATGCCCGTCGGAGGCATATTAAGGAGGAGCCGGGCCCAAGTCACAAAGCTTTGAGAAGGCAGGCTTCAAAGCTTTTGTGGCACATAACTCTACGGCCAAGGCTCCTGTCTAATGTTAGCTTAAAGACAAACGACTTCAACACCATCATCTCTCGTACGACTATCATCAACCTTTCAAAATGCTCGGAATCGGCGGTAGGATATCCGCCATCGTGCCAATTCTGGCTTCGGCTGTGGCCGTTGCTCTCTCAATTGTTCTTTTGGCTGCTGGGAACAGCACAAGCAGCGGCAATTCCAATTACTGGCTTTCGGTTAGTGTGTCCAGAACGAGGATGAAGAGACCCTAGCTAACTACGTGAATTTGCAGCTGAACACATCGAAGATTGGCCAACAACTCATCACAGTGCAGGCGGCTAATACGTCGAATGGAAATGGAAATGGAAATGGCGGCGGTGGCGGTGGTGGAGGTATTAGCATCCCGGGGCTTCCCACCCCTACCATTCCTGGAATCACCTCGCCGAGCGGTGGTATTAACGATCCCACGGGTATTACTAGTGGCTTGAACGGAATTCTAGGAGGACTTCTCGGAAACTTGACCAACCAACTAGGGAGCGGCATCCAGGATGTTGAGGGGCAGCTGATGGGCAACCTGACGCAGGCGTTGGGTGTCAAGGATACCTACAACCTCTTCCTGACGAAGATGTGCGAGGGTGACTACGCCAACGAGAATGATCCCAGTACCAAGACCAACATCAAGTCCTGCTTCAGTTATGACGACAAGGGACAAGGTAAGAATACTGCAATGCTGATATACTTCACCATCAGCTAACTAAGTCGGCAGGTCTTCGCAACATCACGGATTCGATTCCATCGTCATTCGTCATTGCAACGGCCAACGTTTCAGTTCCTTTGATCTCGGCGATGAGAGGCACGATTGATCAGGTTGTGTCACTCGCTAGCACAGGAGCGAAGTTGTTAACAGCTCTCCTGGCTATTGGTACCATCTGCACAGGAATCGTGCTGCTTGCGACGTTGCCAATTATCATCGTTGGCTTCATGCGTGTGCTTGTTCTGACCTCCCTAATTTTCTCTTTGCTGGGCGCTACAGTTCTACCACTTTTCGCCATCATCACAACCGCCATCGTCGTAGGTGGGAAGAAGATGCTCGATAAGGATGGTAGTGCCTTTGGCATTGAGATCAAGCAAGGAGGACCATTCATCGCCATGGCCTGGGTTGCGGCTGTTGCGTCGATGGCAGCGTCAACTTACTGGTTCATGATTTGGTTTGTTAGCTTCAGGCGAACGGCATTCAGCCGTCGCAAGCGTACTGAAACTGAGATCGGAAACTGGAGGGGTATTTTCCGCGAGGTCAAGGGTGACTTGAAGACTTGGGAGGGTGGTGAGAAATAATCAGTCCATGCGTTTGTAACAGCGTTCATGGAATTTGGGAGAGATTGAACAGCAAAGCACGTGTACATACGGGATCACTTGACGGAAATATGGTTGAACAGCACATATTCAGTAGGGCTGATGATTATGCTTAGCACAGTCTTGGTAAATAGTAATTGTTAAATTTCGATGCATCACCGTTGTTACCGCTTTATACCGCACGCTCCCTGCAAAGCACATGCTGAGTTGTGTGTGGTCAACGGTTACACATGCTTGGGTTCTCGTCGCCCCCACGCGGCGCTAGGGTATGTGCAGACGGCGCTCAGCCAAGTGCATGGACAGGACGTGCTGATATGGTCTGAGACCACGGCGAAAAAAGTATCGGCTCTCGATATTTGATGCACGCCTGAGCTTACTTGAAGAGCTTTCACTGGTATCTTCTCATAAGAGTCCAGGTTTGAGACAGGAGTGTAGAGCAATTTTGGCTTCACGGTGAAAGTTTTCTGCTCGCCCCTTTTTACATGTGTGAGGTTGAGGAGACGAACATCATGCGACATCCGCGGGAACCGACATTCTCGTTCGCCTCGGTCCCAAGTCAATACTGTATGCATAATCCAAGGCAGCATGGCCTGTGCCGATGGAAGCCCTGCAACTACTACCCTGCAGGGTTGCGCCTGACCGACACAGGATGAAGCTTGCAAAACATGTGATCTCTTTCCTGCAGACTCCACATTCGCTGTCAGAGTTTCGACATCCGTGACCATTTGGGAGGGGCATCAAATTCCAAGTGCAGAGGCTACAGTCTGGCGGCAACTTAAGGCAAAAGAAGTCTTTGAAGAATTGGTCTCGATTCGAGAGAAAATGGTAAACAGACATGGCGATTTGGAGAAAGTTGTGCAAGGGGGGCCCCGGGATCCCACGCAATGGGATGCTTTGGCCAGGGATCAGGCCTCCTCGATATCAAGGCTGGAAAGATGCTTTTTGGTCTGAAAATATTCGGAGGACCGCACATCTGCCCGCAGAACCGACGACCCGGTGCTGTTTTCAATGACTCTGCGCTTGACCACAGCACGGCGAGGCCAACTATTTGCAACATAAAGCCGATTTTTATGAATGATGTTTGCGAGCAATTGATATGTTCAAAATAATTTGATCGATTCCATTGGATCATACGACGGCCTGCGTGGTCCAAAATTTTTCCTGGAGGTCAATCGACAGAGTCTAGTTGGGGTGACACGGCCTGCAGCCGATTGGCTACAGATGCACTGCAAAAATACTTTACCACGTCCATCTTGTGGCACATGGCATGCGGGGAACCAGCCAGTCAGCAGAGACTATCACGAGTTCTGCCCAATTACCAAAAGGCCCTAATGCAGTCTTCCATGTATTGCAGTTGTAGACGCGCATTTGAGCCACTTGAGTGCGATATCACATCATTCGGGCGATGAGCGGTGAGGCTGACTGCAGGTGATATGTGAAGAAGATGGCTTCATAAATCCCGTCCCCACTTGGCCTAAGCTAGTCGTAATGCCTCCTTACACTCAACTTTCTCAACTCACGATCGCTTTCCTCAAACCTCCATGATGTCTGAGAAGACACCCAACTTATCGTGCCTGCCACCAGAGTTGCATCTATTCATACTTCAAGAGCTTGCCAATCTATGCAATGAAGACTATGCAGCAAGACCCGGGATGGGCGCTTACGCCAGTGTCTGCAAGAGCTGGCAGATGTTCTTCGAACCGCTAGTCTTCCAACACTTCACCCTCGCTCGAGAGGATTTATCCGAATTCAGTAAAGTCACGCAAGACAACAGGAGACGGAGTCTGGTCCGACACATTTGGCTCAGACTCGAAGAACCGTCGGCGCTCCAACATTCAGAGCTGGGCCTCGAACAATACAAATGGAGCCAACCATACTTCACCGACATCATTTGGAACCTATGGACAACTATATCCCAATGGAAGGTTGAGGCACTGGCGGAAATTGGTGGTCAACAGGGCTTGACGCTCGAACTCTCTTCTCACAAGTCTTTTCCGATGCAGGAGGATACATTTATACCGCGAGAGGATTACAGGGCGTACTCCCAGTCTCTTGGCAATGGATTATCTGCAGCTTACAAAACAGTAAGCAAGTACTACTTCAACGCCCCTCTTTATGGCGGGGATCTTAGCACAAAAGCAAAGAGAGACTTGTTTTGCAAAGGGGTTAGGGTCGACAGCAAACCTCTTCCCAAGGTGGAGGTTGTGACTGGGTTCTTCACCAGAAGAGCATACACGCAGAATGTCCGACCAGAGGTTCTTTTCTTGATATTCGACAGTCTTCCTAGGGCGAGAGACATCAGAATTGAACGGTGGCGACATGGACTGGTAGCCTGCGAAAATGAGTGGCGCAATGGTAAGTTGGACTGCAACGCTAGAGAAGGTCCCTGCATCGACTTTGCTAAAGACAGCCCCTTATTCTAGGGATGCAAGTTGACCTTCCACATCATATTCCCGCTTCCCTAGAAAAGCTGGCCATCTTCGAAGAGAAAGGGCCCCGGAATGGCCGATTCAATTTGATCCCGAATGACAAGTTGACCGAGTCCGTCATATTGGGTACACTTCATCTCAAGCGTCTATTTCTGTGTTTCTTCATCAACGGAGATGAATTCTTCCAGAAACTCTCGAAGTCTGATATGACGCAACGTGTTTCTGGACGAGGGTATCAGCAACTGACTTCCCTGACCCTGACTTCTCTTCGCCTGAAAGCTAAGATTGACGGAAATTGGGACATGCTGACATGGCGCGGTGGAGTGATAGAACTGCTTCAGATGGCTGCTACAGCGACTAAACTCATGCCAAAATTACGATTGATGGAAGTCTGGAATGGCGGCGATGGGAATGCTAGCGTCTTTCGGTATGAAGTCAGTGACGACAACAAGGGTGAAATCAGTTGGCAGAGCACACAGAATTGCGACCCGTTTGAGCAAGAGGTCATCGAGGCTTGGAAAGAGGTTGCTCAGGATCATGGATTAAGTGGACAGACGGTTCGTCCGCCGACACTTCTATCGGGAGATTTTACGTATTACGGCTCGATCATTCCTCTATTGAAATCCAAGGGGGAGGTGCTTCATCCAATGTCTGTCGCTCAGATGACTTAGAAGAAACTTGTCAACTCGGATGCTCGATCTCAATAGGTAGTTTATTGGGAGAATTGTACACTACTCAGACAGAGATCTTCAGCAAGAAGCGTGCTAACCCGCCATCTACACCAGGGCGGTAGCATCCTTGGATCCTTCTGGCTTATCGGAGCATCTTGAATGCATGAATTGTGGGTCGGTAATATCTCGCGCTAACCCCTCTCCAACACCACCTTGGGCTCATGCTTAAACGACTGCCTAGAATTGGCGCATACAAGCCAACGGCCCACCTACACTTCAAACTGATGTAGAGACATGGATCAGTGTCACGATGCTGAGGGCGCAATGCTGTGCGATAGATGTTCCGCCATCAGCTTCAACGATGGAGAGTTATTCGGATCTCACGTTGACGAAAGCGGTCCGATTCGATGGCAGCTGCCATTTGATCTTACTGATGACGGACCCGAGTTCCCGCAGTTAAGACAAAGTGCCAAGACCGGGTGTCACTTTTGCGCTCTATTACTTCACGAAATCATTGCAGAGTTTGAGGACGTCGAGGCTCATAGATATCGAGTCAAGTTGAACCTCTACTACCACTGGGAGCAGCGCAGCCCTTTCCGACTGGCTTTCTTAGTAGTAGAAGCACCATGGTGGACAGGAAAAGACGTCGCAGAGCCAAGTGTGTCTCTACAGTATGTTCGACTCATTTTCGAAGTCGAAACGGACGATCGTAAGTTCTGCGTTTGAGCATTGAGGCTGAAAAATATTGTTATGGATGAAACTCTGACCATTTTCTAGAAATTTTGCAGAATTGGCTGAAGGTTCCTAGTCTCCGAAAGAAGCAGGTGCTATGCGAAGAAAACATCGACTTCATGAGGCATGCCATCAATGACTGCAGAAATTCGTGCAGCCACACTGTCGCTTCTAAGCATTTGCCGACAAGGCTGCTTGACGTCAAGCCTAATGAGAAAGGGGTCGTACGCCTGCTGGAAACCTCTGAAGTCAGGTCACGCACAGAACTCAACAATAAGACTTACTAATATGTCGCATTGAGCTACTGCTGGGGCTCAGAGGATGACACAGCTTCTCAAATCTCGACAACCAGAAACATGTTGTTTTCCCACAAAAGAGGTATCAAAGAAGAACACCTGCCTCAAACATTAAGAGACGCAGTACATGCCTGCCGAGCGCTTTCAATAAGATATCTATGGCTAGACTCTCTCTGCATTGTTCAGGACGATATAGAAGACTGGGAGAAGGAAAGCGCCTCGATGGGTCTCATATACAACAACGCACTTCTCACGATTATAGCTGCGTCTTCGAATTCATGCCACGACGGCTTTCTACAAAGAGAACGCAAGGACATACAAGTATCCTTCTCATCTCGGATGGCTCCAACCCTGGGCGGCCATTTCAACCTCGTGTTCTCTGGCAAGACTTATGCTCCGCACACACTCGACATCTGGTGGCCAACAAGGGACATCAACGATGCGAAGTGGGTCAAACGCGGATGGACACTGCAAGAGGAGATGATGTCCAACCGACGTCTTATTTTCGGACAGTTCATGGTTCACTTCCAATGCGAAGCTGGAACCAAATCCGAGAACGGATATTCCAGTGACAAAACAATCGGCAGTGGCTTGTCCATGCAAAGTCTCGTGAGAGGCAGCGCTGACAGTAACGAACCAATCATGTTCAGGGTATGGCACTGGATGTTAGTAAACTACACCGAGAGATCTTTCACCATACCACAAGACGTTTTACCAGGCATATCCGGTATCGCGGGGCTCTTTGCAAATCATCACGGCCTTCCTCAAGAATCCTACCTCGCGGGAATTTGGAGAGAGGATTTCGAGTATTCTCTGATATGGTGGAAAGACTCCGAGTTTGGAACAGAAGACTTTGCGAATGTTCAAGAACTCGCACTGGCTCTTTGCAATCCGTCACCCTATTTAGCACCGTCCTGGAGCCCACTAGGGCAACGACTAGTCACCAGTTTGACGTTGATGGGGATCTTCAGCAGCGACTTCCTACCAGAGTGTCTCATCGTTGACGCTTCCACAACCACCAAAGGAGCGGATCCATTTGGTCAAGTGAAATGTGGGAGTTTTACTGCAAAGGCAAAATTTGGCCCTGTTCCTTCAGAACTTGTACTGGGTCATTGCAGTGGATTTGATACAACGAACTGGCAATTGAGACAGTACGGAAGAGTTCTAGCTTATTGCTTCATTGGAATGCTGAAGAGGACGACACATAAGCCAGATGGTTTGTTCATGCTGATGATTGGAAGCTCGAATGCGCAGAAAGACTGGATGCATAAGGTGCGGAATGTCTTGGATTATGCGGAAGATGACTGCTCAATTTGCAACTTTAACACCGACGAAAAGTTCGAGACCGAGGCGTGGAAAAATGATGCGATGGCTTGCGCTGACGGCGGTTCTGGGCACGATGATGCGAAATCGTTGACTTCAGGGAAGAACGAGAAAGATTATTGGGGCATTCTGCTACATCCATCTCACATACCAGGGCAGTACATTCGGGTGGGCGCCTGGCTATCTTCGGCGTACGATAGAGGAAACTCGAACCTTTTCAAAGAGATGGAGACTCGTGAAATTGTGGTAATATGACAGTGATCTCTCAACCGACGGTAGCCATTATATAAGTTGAAGAGGCGAGTTGGTTGATGAGATCTCCGTGCCGGACTCAGGATTGCATCTTAGAATTGGTTGATAGCGTATCAAGAGTTTGGCCTTCACGGCTTCTTCGCAACCTCCGCAGCATTCTCATCATTAGAGGATCGATTCATGTGCATTTCTTTGGCAGATGAGCTGAGCTACCGCAACAAAACCTTGAACTGAGATTTGCAAGTAAGACATAGCTAATGCTGTGACGATAAATATACCACTAGACAATGCATGGCTCCATGAACTTGGGCCACAACTCGGAAATCGAGCTCGGAGACAGCTTTTCCTCTGACCACAAAATGACCGATGAGAGCTGGACTATTGTGGCACGACTTTTCGGATTCAAGACAGGACAGCGTAGTTAACTTGGCTATTTAGGAGAACCAATGCGAACCAAGAAGACGTTTCGCATGTGCCAACAAAGCCTAAGGTAGAGTAACACGAAGGTTACATGGCAGTCCTGCGATACGTCAGCCGATGAGAGTGGCCAAGACTTGGTGGCAAGGCCTTGCCGCGGGGTACAGCCACTGACCGCAAGTCACGAAAACCTCACATTTCCTTTTTGGGAATGACTCCCCAGATGTAAGATGGTTCATGTCGATCGCTGTTCGTAATAGGGAAACTGCTGTTCACGACGACAGAATCTCACACTCGGAATCATCTGGCATGGCATGAAGCTGTGCTTCCCCATACGGCGGACTCCGAGCAGGAGAACCGATCAGCTATGGCGGACACTGTGTGGCCTTTGAAAAGGCTCTGTGTTTCTATTCAAATCCGAAGAACTAGGCAGTACCTTTGCATATCATTGGCACTTGACATCTGAATATTTGTTTCATATGCAGTATATCATTGGAGCATGTGGAATTTGTGTAAATTGTATGCGTTTGAACAAAACCAGAGTTCTTTGTACGTGTCCTCAGCTGAATAATCTTGAGTTGTAGATTCTACGATGCTTTGGCAGTCTGAGATGATCTTGTGCTCATCGCACGTGACTTGCATGCAAGTCTCAGAACAGATGAGAAGCTGGGAAATCGTGTATCAGTGGCTTGAGATGGCGTGATAATTTGACTCACTTCAGTGGCAGCATGTTGAAATAGGTAGCTTGCCACATTTCAGCATACTTGACCTACGTTAGGGATAAAGTATAAGAAGCATCGAGCCCAGTTATGAATGTTCAAACCTCTGCAGCAAAACAACCAAGATTATTCACCATATCCCTTGAACCATCTTGCCTAACACTCAGTCTCTGATCTCCTCCATCTGCAACAATGAAAAGCATTGCTCTGATACTCGCACTTGCTACAGCTCATGTAGTAAGTTCAGCACAACGACGTCTTTATATATGGGCATGTGTTTACTAATTTGATGAATCCTATCCAGGCTTTCTCAAGCGCTCTTCCAAGTGCTGAGACGATGGGACTTCTCGCCGCCAATGAGGTGGACCCGCAATGGGAATTTCCTACTGGCGCCAATGGACCGCTCATCAAGTTCAATGGCACCGTCGAGGCTCTGTACGCCTATGTGTCCAAGGAATATCCATCGTACATTGCTTCTGTGTTCGAGCCGGAAGCCCCCACGCAGGGTCTCGAAACGCGTGAAGATGCTTCTGGCTTTCTCGAGAAACGCACAGACTTCAGCTCCCGCCCTGTCAGTTGTCAACTTCTGGTTAGCCGCTCCCGCATTAGGGAGGGCATCGACTACTTGCGTCGCGTAAGAGGACAGCCAAGCATGGAACCGAACCGCTGGAGTCGAGTCAGTTGCTCATACGACTCCGCAATCTCGTGGATAAACACAGTACGTAATGAGTTTTATACCAAGTCTATCTAACTACAACTTCATTGAACCCATTAAATGTGGTTCCTGCAGAGTTATTGCGAAGATACTAAATCTGAATGCAGTCCAGCAGGCGGAAGACGCTTGAATCCTTCGGTTCTATCGCCGATGGTGCCCAGCGTATTTATACCCAGTGCAACAGAAATGACCGTACCGGAGGGCGAGTCAATCATCAGACTCAGTGGGGAGTCAGCGCTCATGGGGACCGTTGTTGATCAAAGACGTGCCATACCAGATGGAAAACCGTGAGAAGTAGCTTGTACTTGGTCCGGGTTTCACATCTTTTAACTGAAAGAACGCCTTCGATGTTTCTATTGGGAATCAGTCTTTGGACCAGAGAGTCGAAGACTTTTCGATGATCAACTTGAAGCCTTTGCTTCACACTACACTCATTTTGTTATCTCCAGAGTTCTATGTAGTCAGTACTAGGTAGCCACTCTCATTCAGCACCAACCTCCACTTTTATACACACTCATTCAATCAGGGATAATTCATGTCCTGCCTTTCTACCAAACTCGCAGAAGATGGTGCCTTGCTGGGCCGGAGATCACTGTACTCAACAGCTCACCGTGCTCTACGCAGACCCCGAGACTCGGCGGTCTTGAGGGACACCTGATCTGCTGTAGTTCTTCATGCCTGGTGTTTAATAGATGATGTTCAATGCTGAAACAGAAGTCTTTGGCCACAAGAATAAGATTCAATCGCGTTTAAAAGGCAAAGATGAAGAAAAGCTGCAAAACCCCATGACGACGAACGTATCATACACCCGACGCCTCCATGGCTCAAACCATACCCATCGCAGTTCCCTCAAACAAGTCAGCCCACCTCTTGCCAACTCGCGACGCGTTGCACTCGGTCGCATCCACACAAACATTAACAGGGTTCGTCCCATCCCCGCAGCAGTTGCCCGTCAAGCAAACCTTGCCCTCATCACACTGCTTCTCCTGACTGCACTGGTTCTCCTCCAGACACGACCCCGTCCTGAACGCAATGCCTCCCCCGCCGAGCATCGATCCGCAAAAGCAATTGGAGCCTGCGATCGAGGACTCGGGCGGGTAGAACTTGCTGCCGCCCGAGAAGATACAGTTTCCGGGGTTCGGGCAGCAGGCCATGACCGTCGGGTCCGTGATGTTTCGGTCATATTCTGGGGTAGGCGAGGGCATGACAGTGATCTCGGCGAGTGTGGAGGGTGTTGTGGTGGTGCCGGCTGTGAAGGCGAGATTGAGAGGCTCAGAGGAGGTCTGCAGGTACCGGCAGACCTGGGTCTGAATAGTTGTCAACCCGTAGCCCTCAATCAGATCTCCCATTCCAGATCCGGCTTGGGATGTAGAGTCCCCAAAGGTCGAGACAGAGTAGTCATAGATCCCAAGGAAGCTACCGATCACGTCCAGGAGACTCTGGCCACGGTCCGTGACAAAAGGCTTTAGCAGTTCCCGAAGGTTGATCACGTTGCCAAGTTCCTGAGACAGGAGACTCCACATAGAAGCCATTGAAGGGCAAGTCCCGTTTAGTGATCCTTTCGTGAGGTAATCAAGTGTCTGCTGGACTGAAGTCTCACAGTCCGCCGCAGCGCCACCGCCACCGGGCCAGGTACAAGTAGCAACAAATTCACCCTCCTGCTTGGGAACATTCGCACAAGGATTCTCTCCTAGAGACACGGCGACTGGCAAATCAGCACGCGCGGCGTTCCCGCACTGATCTTTTAGCCGAAGCAGCACATCGAACGCGCTGGCCTGTCTCTTTTCCAGAGGTCTCCCAGAGGGAGTGTCGAAGAGAGCTGCGCCGGCAGTAGTGCACCCAGCCAAGCTGTTGATCTGACTGAAGAATCCAGAGATGAAGACATCAATTTTCGGCGAGCAATCAGCGGAAGCAAAGTGTAGACCCTGACTGTCGATGGAGAGCGTGTTGCCGTCTTCGTCGATGATTGCCAGCTTCGCGGCATCGGATACATCGATGAGGACAGGGTCTGATGTGGTCTCGTTCATGAGCCGGATGTACTTGACGGAGTTGGTGGTATTGTCCAGGTAGAAGGCGTCGATGTAAGGCGCGGTCTTGCCTCGAGTGTCTAGCTTGGACTCGTGCAGGGATTCTGTGGGAGAGGGGAGGGTGTAGCATGTGCTCGCGTTCTGAGATGCCACGATCGAAATGCCTGTGAAGGCGGAGTCGAAGGCGCTGGATGTTGATGAGACCGTAGCTGAGGATGAGCCTGAGGAGCTGGTTGCGGTGGCATTCTGCGATCCGGTGATGGTGGCAGTGCCGATGAGAGTCCATATTGAGACACGACCATCTGGGAGGGTGCTTGTCAGAGTGACGGCGTCGCCAGTTGGAGCTGAGGGAGCTGTGGTGGTTGCGCTCGGGCTGAGAGTTGAGCCGTCTGAGACCGTCCACGTGGATGCGGCGCCGTTGATGATGCTTGTGATGACAATGACCTGTCCTGTCGGAGGTGGCGCGGCGCTTGTTGTATTTGAAGGTAGAGGCAGAGTCACGCCGTCTGAGATGATCCAAGTTGACGCTCCGCCGCCGATAACACTGCTGATGACTGTAATCACTCCTGGGCCGTTGGTTGGAACGGGGGTTGGCGAGAGTGTTGAGCCGTCTGAGATCGTCAGAGTGACTGGCCTGCCATTGATGGTACTGGTAATGGTGATAACCCCCCCAGTCTGAGTCGGGGATTGCGTAAGAGTTGACGTGGTGTTTATAGGACCAAACAGAGTCGACCCATCGGATACGGTCAATGTCGTAGCCGCACCACTGATGATCGTTGTTATAACGATGACCCCAACTGTTGGAGTAGGGCTTTGAGTTGAGGTTGTCGTTGTACTCGTTGGGGTTGAAAGAGTTGATCCGTCGGACACGGTAACCGTGGTTGGTTCTCCGTTAATGATGGTGGTAATGACGATGACCTCCCCAGTCGGAGTGGGAGTTGAGCTGGTGGTAGGCGATGGCTCTCCCAAAGTCATGCCATCCGAGACGGTGATAGTAGTTGCTTCGCCATTAATCAACGTCGTAACCACAATGACCCCAATACTAGGCCTTGGCGTCGGGGTTGCGGTACTGCTTGCCGACGTTACGATTGTGCTGCCGTTGGAGACTGTGATTGTTGAGACTGCACCGTCGATGGTGCTCGTGATCACAATGACACCACCGTTGGCTGTTGTAGTCGGGGATACAGGCGCACTGCTAGGCTCTGTCCCTAGAGTCGTGCCGTCGGATACTGTGAAGGTTGTCGGCTGACCCTCAACGATGCTTGTGATGACGATAACTCTATCAGTAGGTGACGGCATCGCAGTTGCAGTGCCACTTCTCGATAATGTTCCAAGAGTCAGGCCGTCTGATACGGTGAAGGTAGTCAGCTCCCCATTGATTGTGCTCGTGACAACGATCACCTCCCCTGTCGGCGAAGATGCCGGAGCAGAGGAACTTGTGGTTGATGCAACGATGGTAGAGCCATCCGAGACGGTCACTGTGGTCGCAGATCCATCGATGATGCTGGTAACGACGATGATCCCGCCTGTAGCTGTAGGATTTTGGGAGATGTCACTGGTAGGAGACGTCGTAAGCGTGCTTCCATCAGAGACCTTAATTGTGGTAGCAATGCCATCGAGAAAGCTCGTGATGACAGACACACCGGCTGACAACGTCTGGGAAGGAATCGACGTGGCCGTAGCGGTAGTTAGCCCGGAAGACGGTATGAAGGTTGATCCACCGATCAAAGTCAGAGTCGTAGCAGAGCCGCCGATGACCGTCGTTACCACACTGAAACCTCTTGATTGCGTCTCAGATGCCGTGGAGCTTGATGTACCATTTGCAGGTATGAGGGTAGACCCGCCGACCACCGTGATCGTAGTGACTGCTCCGTCGATGACGCTTGTGATCACACTGACCTCGGCGGATGGAGTCTCAGAAGGCGTGGAAGTCGTCGAAGTCGTCTGGTTGAGAGGCAGGGACAGAGTTGAACCGCCGACGAGTGTGATAGTCGTGGCCTCGCCATCGATGAAGCTCGTAATCGCACTGATACCCGCAGACGTCGTCTCTGACGGTATCGAACTGGCCACGGAAGTCCCATTCGCTGGGCGAAGGGTCGATCCGCCGATGAGAGTGGTCGTCGTAGCCTCACCACCAATGACACTTGTGACAACACTGAAATCCCCGGACCAGGTCTCGAATGGCGTCGAAGTCGTAGCAGAAGCTGTCCCATTCCAAGACGCAGTCGAAGTTGGACGCCCGATCGTGATGACGGTAACCTCTCCGCTAATAACGCTGGTAACAATCGACACTTGGCCACTCGTCGTCGTGGACGCCGGACTCGTTGAAGTGGTATTCGGGAACGGAACCCCAGTCGGAAGTGTTACAGCCCAAGTCGAAACCACTCCGCCCCCGAAATCGCTGGTGACGGTGCTGATCCTCGCCGTCGGATTCATCGTAGGTGAACTTTGGGTAGACCCCGAGATCCAAGGGAGCGTCCACTGTGAAGCCCCTGAACTTGAGCTCGAGGCCGGAGTCTCCGTCGGGGTGGGAGGTGGCACATCGTGTATCTCCCCAGTGATGGTCGTCACAGTTCCGTTGATGACCATCGTGATCGTAGTCCCCGGCCGTCCCTGAGGAGATCTCAATGGTGTTCGTGTGAGTGTGCTCACGACCTCAGACCCATCACTGACAATCGTAGTGACAACCGGCACATCAACAACCTCGCTCACGGGCACCGTAATCGTCGAGACCCATCCAGACGAAGTCCCGCTCGGCTCCTCTGACAGCGTAATCACCGTGAACTCGCCTCCACTAGTCGGCAACACCTCACCAGACGAAGCCGAAGTCCAGGGAGATGGCGGCCGCCCGGCATTACCATCGCTCGACAACGCAGTGACATACACAGTCTCGACGCTCGTCTCGGTGACTTGAACGGTGGTAGTAGCCTCCGCCAGCCCACACGTCCAGGCTGTGGTGGCCGTCAAGCCATCCCCTGGAACAGAAAAGGAGTAACCCCCAGGGATATCGGTGTCCGTCGGAGCAGGACGTCCAACCACCCCAGAAGCCTCCGTCGAAGTCTCTGTCGCTGTCGCGGAGATATCCAAATCCGCAGTAGAGTATATCGAGCCCTCCGCAGTCTTTGAATGACAAGGCGGCGCGGAAGTTGCAGAGCTGATACCGAGAAGACACCAACACTATTCTCATCAGCAAGCCACTCGTTGACAACAGGACGCAAAACTCACCGCAGAAGACACCTTCGCCTCCTCATACCCAGTCGGCACCCCTTCCGGAATCGAGACCGTGCTCGTCGCCTCCACGAAGCCTAACACCGAAG
The DNA here is from genome assembly GCF_011800055.1 of Colletotrichum gloeosporioides. Classification (NCBI taxonomy): domain Eukaryota; kingdom Fungi; phylum Ascomycota; class Sordariomycetes; order Glomerellales; family Glomerellaceae; genus Colletotrichum; species Colletotrichum gloeosporioides. The sequence goes on from NW_025544727.1 coordinate 359,293, forward strand.
AACAGTACTCCACCGCACCGTGCCGCTCCATGCCGCGGAGGAGGTTATCCCCATGACACCCCTCCGCAGCAACGGCGACTCCGCCCAGGAGCGCCAGCGCCGCCGACACACGCATCGTCAGAAGTAGAAAGAGAGGATATCGAGGAAATCTTCTGGAAAGAAAACAAAAGGAGCGAGCAATTCAGCGAGCGTCTTCTTCAGCCGGTGGAAGGTCTCGGTGTGCCGGGAAACCAACCGACTTGCCATCGACCTGCAACCGAGACCTTTATACAGCAAAAGTACACTCTCGAACCCTCCAGCTTCCGTCTATCGTCACATTTACAACGACAGGGTGCTTCTCCCGAGACGAGACCAAAGAACTGGCTCTGGAAGAGGTGTCCCCTCCTCCGAGACACTATCACATACGCGTCCACAAAAGGTGGGTGAGATATCTACCCCCAAGCCTCGTGTCCCCGGCCCGAAGCTTCGTCACGATCGAACCCCAAAGACGTTCATCGACCTCACATCCGCCTAATTCCAGCTCTATCAATGACCTCGCCACACAGTTCTCCAAAATCCCAAGAAACAAGACCAGCGCAACGTAACACACCAGCTGCACGCACTTACCCGAGACACATCCCCCTTCACCCACCGAGATCATGCAGGTCCCAAACGTGACAGTCTCCATCACAATTCCCGTTATCTCGGCCAATAATCCCAAAAGAACCTTCGTTTCAGCCACAGTGACGTCCAAAATCCGGGGTACCACGCGACCCTCACGCGAAGAGCATAACCATGTCCCTCTTCCCGCCGCCATTCGCCAACGATCCCTCCCCTCTCACGACCAACATTGCAACCAGAAACCTTGTCCTTCACAGCATGGTACACGATCACGCAGTCGAGGCGACCCAGGAAGCGAGGAGTCATACAAACCACGAGTCACGTCACCATGCACACACGCCAAAAGGATCCAATGAGACTTCACAATAAACAAGCAGAAAGCCAAGGCGTGCCTCCCATTTCATTTTATACCAACAATTAGCATCTACCCAGCGCCTCTCGTACAGTCATTATTCCCATGACACACAAGATACCAACCCCCCTGACCTTAGAAAATCAAAACAACACAAAATCAAGATGCCATCATTCATTAAACTTCATCTCACTCTTCCGCCCCCTTTTTGGTCTCGTCATCTCGCCGCAGCAGTCTGCTGCGTCGCCTGACTCCCAGGTGGCAACTGCCTTGTCCTGACAATGTAATCCTGGTTCTCAATCGTGACACTCTTCGTCATGTGGTTCACCTTGTAGACACCAACCAACCGAGCCGCCAACTCAAACATGTTGTTTCGGAGCGAAATGACAATGAATTGGGCGTTCTTGGTGCGCTCCTTGATATAGTTGGCGACGATAGAGACCTGAGGTATATGTTAGCATTGCTGAAAGGGGAATGGCGGGCGGGTAACTCACGTTTCTGAAATCCAAGGCAGCGTCAATCTCGTCCATGACGTACAGGGGCGTCGGCTTGTAGTGGTGCAGAGCAAAGACGAGCGCCAAACTGCTGAGCGTCTTCTCTCCACCAGACAAGTTGCTGATGTTCTTCCATGACTTCTTTGGGGGCATGACGCTGAACAGGATACCTTCGCTGAAGGGATCGAGAGAGTCCACGAGCTCGAGCTCGGCGTTACCACCCATGGTGATCATCTGGTACATCTCCTTCAAGCGGAGCGAGATGGTGCTGAAGCCCTCCATGAAGCCTTCGAGACGCAGACGGCGGAGCTCATCGCAGCGCTTCTTGGCGGCGTCGCGCTGACCAACAGCGTTCTGGAGGTCGGACGATCGCTGCGCGTGCTCGTCGACACGGCGGCGGTACTCGGAAAGAACACCGAGATCGACATTGACATTCTGAGTCTTTTCCTCAAGAGCAGCGATCTCTCCCTTGAGCTTGTCCTTGCTCATGTCGGCTAGCTCGTCAGGGGTGTATACAGGGAGCTCTGACGGCTGCTTAGCCTGCTCCTCGGATTCACCTTCCTCTTCATCAGCGGCCTCATCGGCCACAGCTGACTGCAGGGTCTCATCTGCCTCGGCCCGTACCACTGTGTCGTCACCTTCCTCGTTCTCATCCTCTTCACCCTCGGTCTTGGGGGCGGGCTTCGGTGCAGGGGTACGTCTACCAGAAGGGTTGGTGTTGGTAAGGTCGTCAACATTCTGCAGGACGAGCTTTCCAAGCTTGGTATTCCAGTACATGAGCCTCTTCTGGTTCTCCTGCAGAACCTTGGTACTCTCTTCAAGCTTGTTCTTCATCTCAATCTCCACCGCGCGGGTGGTGTTAAGTTCTGCAGTCTTCTCGTCGAGCTCGGCCTTGATGGATGACAGCTCGTCCTTCTTCGCTGACAAACCCTCCTCGGCCTCTTCGACTTGCGCCTGGAGAGTTTCCGCCTTCTCGCCCTGGTTCTCGATCTCGTGCTCCAGCTTCTCGAGATCACGGGTCGCGACATCGAGTTCCTTGGTGGCCTTGGCGTGATCCTTCTCCAGCTTCGTCTTCTGCTTCTCCGCCTTGACCTTGCGAACCTCTGCGTTGGAAGTCTCCTCGTTCTGAGAGGCCATCTCCTCCTTCAACGCGTCGACGTTGGCCTTTTGGATACGAAGCTTCTCACCACCGACCTGCATGATCTTGTCCTGGAGTGCCTTGATCTCCTCCTCGACGCCAGATGTCTCGTCGTGGAGCTTTTCGACCTCCTTGTTGAGCTTGGCAATCTCCTTGCCGAGGGCAGCGATGCGCTTATCATCGGATGCGGACGGCTGGTGCTCCTTGCTCAGTTCCTTGATGCGACGATGGGCGTCGGCGAGATTTCTGGCGGCGCTCTCGATTTCAAGGTTGATCTTTTGCATCTTGGTGTCGAGTGCAGGGATCTGCTCGTTGAGGTCACGCAGCCTGTTCTCGAGCTCTCTCTGCTGCTCCTGGAAGTCTTGGTACTTCTCCTCATAGACATCACGCTCCTCCTCGAGCTTGGCGACTTGCTCCTTAGTGGTGTCGGAGGCGAGCTTTGAAGACATTAGACCCTTCTTGACAGTGTTACCACCACCAGACATGGTACCGGACTTGTCAATCAACTCGCCAGCGAGAGTCACCACACGCCATCTCTTGGCGCCGTAGGCAATTCTGTTGGCTTGAGCAAGATCCTTGGCGACCAGTGTGTCTTGCAGGGCATGGTAGAAAGCCGGACGGAACCTCTCTTCCTTGGGGTTGACCAGGTCGAACAGGCGGGGTGCGTTCTCCGGAGTCTGGATGGGGTTCATGTCTCGTACTCTCAGCTTGTCCAGACACATGAAGTTGCCACGACCCAGGTTGGTCTTTCGGAGGTACTCAATGCACTGCTGTCCAGCCTCGACCGTGTCAGTGACGAAGTTGTCGAGGGAACCGCAAGCAGTCGAGATAGCGACGTCATATTGACCGTCGATCGCACCGAGATTTCCAAGTCTTCCGTGAAAGCCGTCGATACGGCCAGACTCTCGCATGCGCATCAGGGCAGTGAGGACGTTGCCCTGGGTCTGTGTCTTAGACAGACTCGAGCGAGCTTCGTCAGCCTTTTGTCTGGCATTGGAGACCTTTGCACGAATCTTGGGCTCGTGAGCAGCAAAGCGGGTAAGCTCGTGCTCGGCCTCCTTGGCCTCTTGTTCCAACTTGGCCTTCTCAGCCTGGCATTCCTTGAGCTCCTCCATCTTGGCTGCTCTGCGGTCCTCAATGGCGGCAATCTTGGCTTCAGTTTCGGCGATGGCAACAGCGCCCGCGTTGGCCTTCTCCTCGAGAATGCTCTTTTCGCTCTCAGCGACGGCAATGGCAGACTGCTTTTGGTTGATCTTGTCCTTCCATGGCTCGAGAGACTTTTGCTTGACTGCAATCTCATCGGAAAACTTTTGAGTCTTGCCCTTGAGACCCTCACGGATGGTCGCGAGCTCTGCCTCCTCTTCCTGGATTCGGATCTCCAGAGAGGCGATCTCCTTCGCGCGGGTCTCAATCTCCTCGCCGCACTCGACGATAGTCTCCTCGGCTTCGGTGGCAGATTTTTCGGCATTGGCGATGGTCTTCTCAAGCTTCTTCTGCTTGTCGTTGAGGAACTTCTTCTTTTCGTCAAACTTGACGCGTTCTTGCTCGAACTTGGCCATCTCCTTGACAAGGGCCTGCGTCTTCTTAGATTCGGCCTCGTGCTCCTTGCTGACTTGAGAGTGGGCCTTTTGCAGTTCCTTGATGACTTTCTCGCTTCCGTGGTGCTTCTCGAGCTCCTCGTCAAGCTGAGCCTGCGTCTGACTGATGGCCTCTTCGGTAACTGCGACATTGTCGTGGCACTCGGCGATGTACAGCTGGTAGAGCGCAGACTGCTTGAGAGTGAGTTCGTTCTCGTCCCGGATGTATGCCAAAGCCTTGTTCTTCTTGTCTTCGAGGCTGTTCTTCTCCTTTTCGACATGCTGGACACGGCCGCTCTTCTCCATGCACGTTTCGTTGAGACTCTCGACTTCGGCCGCGGCCTCTTCGATAGGCGTCTTATACTTGGAGGTGCCGATGATGTCCTCCAAGTACTCGAGAAGACCATCGTCGTGTTCGTTGGCAGCCTTAGGCTTCATCTGGGCAATGGACTCGACTTCACCCTGCAGAATGAGGAAACGCTTGTGGTCGAGATCAATACCGCGGTCGCGGAGGAGGGTCGTCACCGTCGTGAAGTTTGAAGTCTTGCCGTTGATGAAGTACGAGCTCGAGTTGTTCTTGAACGCCTTGCGGGAGATGATGAGATCGGAATCGGGAATGACTTCGTGGCCGCCACCGGGCTTTAATGTGTTAGTATGTTACCTGCGCATACACTAAGGTGCTGACATACCTGGTCCATGACTTCACGGAAGTGCACAGAAACCTCGCAGTGGTCCAGATTGGGGTACTGCGCAGAGTTGTGGATCAAAGCGGACAACTTGCCTTGACGCATCTTGCTTGCGCGGAAACCGAAAACGAAGAGCAGAGAGTCGATCACGTTGGACTTTCCGGAACCGTTGGGACCGACGACAGATGAAAAGGAGCCGTGGAAGGGGCCGACCTCCTGTCGTCCTGCATAACTCTTGAAGTTGGTCAAGATCAAGTAGGAAATGACAAGTCGCGGCTTGGGAGTCGTGTCCTCGACAACTGGGACTGCGAGATTGCGCGACTTCAGCACGATGTCCATTGGCTTCTCCATAATGGTGTCCATGGCACGGATCGGCTTTACGGTCGCTGGTGTTTCGGGCACATCAGAGATGGCAGGCGCCTGTTCGTTGACACTGGCGTTCGTGATGTCGGCGAGCGGCTCGCTACGGCGCTGCGACGACTCGCGCTGCGGTGAGGCACCTGGCCTGGGCTTCGCCATTGGAGTCTCTGGAGTGGCGGACTTGGGAGCGGCGCTCTTGCGCGGTTTCCTCGGGGTAGGAGAAGGCTTCCTGGGGGTGTTTTCCTGCTCCATTGCTGCGGCAGTCTGGTTGGCGTCAAAAACCTCGGTTGGCTCGATGGTGGAAACGATGGTTCCGTCGGCTACTGACGGAGCGTCGGCGAGGACTGTCTCGTTCTCAGGCTCCTCAGTCTTTGGGGTTGGCTCGACCACAGAAGGCTCCTCGACTACCGAAGCTTCGACATTCTTCTTTGGTCTGCCTCTTCGGCGCGGGGCGGTGGTTGTGGGAGTAGATGTGGATGCGGATGCGGAGGCAGCGGCGCTCTTGCGGGCGCGGGTTGGTCGTCGCACTGGGCTCTTAGAAGGTTCGGGTTCAAAGTCTTCCTCGTCTTCGACCTTGACGGTGGTGTTGGCGACATCTTCATCGTCGGAAGAGTCAACGATGGCCTGCCGGCGCGTCGCACGGCGCGGTCGGGATGACATTGTGCGGTCTGTGTGTCGCAGAGAACGAGTACCAAGAAGAAGCGATGTAAGACGCTGTGGGGGTATCTCAATCAAAGAATTGACAAGAAACCAAAGAGAAAAGGTAGCAAAAGCAACGACAGCAACTTTGCTGGGAAAGAAACGGCGTGCGTTGGCGATGTGCAGCTGTGGGAAAAGCGAAATGTGATTGTCTTGTTTGGTTCCCCCACTTCGCATTTGTTTGAATTGGTCACCGATTAGGCTGATTGTAAACAAACAAGCCACACTCGGCACACCGCCTTCCCCGCCTGCTGCCGAATGAGGAGACGCGTGGAGGCGCGACTGTGGCTGATGGCTCGTGCATCTGTGGCTGGAGCTCTCTGTGAAGCAAACAGCCGCCGTTGCGTCCCGCCAAAAAGATTCCAGCGTCGCCAACGGTCTGTCGCATTGCCAGCTTGTTCAAGCCTCATCACCACCACAACAATAGCCATGGCCATGTTCGACTACACAAACTTCGACCAGGTCTTTGGGTCGCAGGCTTTTCCCTACGACCGCAAGTCGATCCAGGAAATCGACACGTTCAGGAAAAGCCTCGATGGCGCCCTCTTCATTGACCGGGTGCTGAAGGCCCTTGGCCTCACGAAGGGTACGTTGAATGGTGCATTCGAGCTAGATCAAGACTGACGGACTTTCGCAGCCAAGACGTATCCTCCCAAGACCGATAATGCCCTGCGCACCCTACACCAGCATCTTTGCGAGGCGAACATTTCTACCCACCACCGTCTCTCCATCTTCTACTACATCCTCCTTGACTTCGACACCAGCCAGACGAGAGCGCAAGCTTCATCGAGATTCGCAGTCGCTTCGGGCGTCCCCAAGAACTATCAGATCTTCATGAAGGGCCTGTGGCTGCTGGATCATCAGCAATTCGAGGTGCGCCTCCCGCGATTGTCCTGGGGTTCTACCGCTGACAAAAGGACAGAAAGCACTCGAGTACATTGCGCATCCGTCGCTCACGACCGACTTCGCCGACGAAATCATGACCGCGCTTGTGCGACACGCCCCTGAAGGCGACTACACTCTGCCTCTCTCATACTTCCACACTGTGCAGCCCATCCTGAAGACGTCGCAAGCGCTCGAGCTGCTGTTTAACGCGATGGCAAGAACCAGTGTTACCGAGGCATTCTATTACTCAAGGACGCACTCCGAGTCCGTCCGAAGCCAGCTCTTCCGCCAGTTAGTGTCTTCAGTCCTCAATGCCCCTCTTGGCGAAGAGACTGCCGCCAGAGCCACCGAGCTTATTGGTCTTCCCTTCGACGGAACGGAAGAGGAATGGTTCGAGGAGTTTCTCACCCAGGAGGACGGCAAGAAGCTCAAGAGAGCCAAGGATACGCTCATCATGCGCAAGATCGTCACTGGCCGTTTGAGTGAAGCTGTCCAGGACAAGAGTCTAGGCAGCGGCTGGGGCATGGTGCAAGAGGGCGTGAAGAGCGGACTGGGCGGGCGTGCAGCAGAATAATTGCGGAGCTGCTTCAAGCCGTCGATGTTGATGAAAACTGTTGAGGAACGGTACTGGTTTCGGCATAGCGTTGGCGTTTCGGCATGTTATTTCTACATTCCCCTAGACTGTAGATTTTGAACCCATAATGTGATGTGACTGGTTTTGCGGAGCGCGTTTATGAACCGAGACAAAATGTGGTTAACTGAGACCAACAGAGGACGTAATTAGGCTTTCAAACATGTTTCATAGCTACTGCCGAAAGACTTGACGATGACCTCCCTCTACCTTCAAAGGGCTCGCAGATTACCCGGAACGACGTCAGCAGCGAGGTGGCAGCGACGGGAGGAGGCTCACCTTGACTTTTACACCGACGATACACCGAAAATGACTAAGCCGCCTTGGCCCGTCGAGTCACACCCGGCGGTCCACCTCAGGGTCCTCCCACTTGCCCAAAATGAACAACTCTTAGCGCCAGCCACCCCGACCTTCTTTCACCGTCTCATCTCTACCTTCATGGCTTCCGGCGCATCGTGGTTGTGATAATGCTGGGTTTTCGCACCGTTGCTCTACAACACATGATCTCACCGGGAGTCGCTAACTAGCCAGAACCATGAATAACTCGACCAAAGGTGTCAAGTTTGTCGGTTCTGACGCTTCGGGGCTTCCTCTCAAGCGCAAGCAGGTCCAGCAAGCTTGCGAATCATGTCGCAAAAAGAAGGTGCGTAAGGCATTGCATTGCCGTGCAGCATCCGTACTTGAGTTGGACCTGACTTTGTCGGCAGAAACGCTGCATTCACGCGGAACCTGCTCAATCCGAGCCCGGTGAAGGTGCTGGCGCATCATCTCCCAGTCATGATGGGTAGGTCTTCCCAATCTGGCAGTGGGTTTGTCCCCAAGACTGACATTTCCCCAGGCCACCACCACCACCCTTAGCATCTCCTACCAAGCATCGCAATTCTACCTCGGCTGGCCCTGACGGCGGTCTTAACCTGTCGCCTTCACGGAGGGACTCTGACGCGAAAACAGATGCTCATGGCGGCCAGACGAGGTTCGTTGGGGATCTGAACCCGGAGGGCATGTTTGCAGAGGCCGCAGACTCGGCGGACTCGGCAGCTAATCCCACCCTCAAGGCCGAAGTTGGCGTCTGGCTGCCGTCTGGAACGACGACAGCCGGTCAAGCTACGAGCAGCGTCGTGTCTCGCCCGGCGGCCATGATCGACAAGGTCCTACTCCCCTACGTCAAACAGCATTGTCTCACCTGCGTGCCCCCAGAAAAGGACTTTAAGCACCTCCACAGGGTCTACCGGGAGAAGATCCACCCAATCTTCGCTCTGGTCCCCGAGGACATTGTGATAGAAGGCGACACGCCGGCGGCTATTGTCATGCGACAGGTCGTGTCTTTGGCTGCGGCATCCGACCCGGAGATGAAGAGTCACCTGCGGCTTGCCAACCAAGGCCATAAGAAGATGCCTTACCAGGATTTCCACCAGCATCTCTCTGGCTCCATCCGAACCATTCTGGAGACGAGCTTGATCACAGACCGGACCATTCACATTCGTGCCCTGTGCATGCTGTCCCTCTACATCCAGCCTTCGGGGGCCGACGAGGCCGATCTGCCTGCGCAGCTGGGTGCCAGGGCTGTGCATCACTGCCAGACTCTTGGCTTGCAGCTGTTCCACACCAGCGACGATGCCCTAGACACCCTCTTTTGCGCCGTTTGGGCCATTGACCGTATCAATGCCGCCGCGTACGGACGGCCATCTGTCATTCACGAGCGGGATATCGGACCTGGACTTGAGGACTGCTTCCGCAGACAAACCCCATGCTTCCGCCTTTTCCTCTCCGTCGTGCAGTGGTTGGATAAAGTCATTGAGCTTTACAGACCAGGTGTTATCGCATCGTCTCTAGAAACGAAACCTTTCATCGACCTCCCTGTCCTGGAGCCCATGATTCTCGATGCCGGGGCCTTGCAAGTGCCCACGCCCTTGCTCGGTTTGTCCCCTGCCCTGCCTAAACACGCTTTTGATACTGACTTATCGCAGCCACGATCGAGGTGTTTTATCACGCTGTCATCATCCTGTCATGTCGCCTGCCGAGACCTGGGCCTCCATCAAACTACGCACAAACGATCCCGCCCGCATCGGCTAACGCCCGCCGTTCCCTTGCAGCGGAGCGCATCTCTTCCGCCATCCGTCGAGATCACCTTAGCCCAGTGCCTCTTGTCCCTTATGCCCTTTCCCTCGCACTCAGTGTCGAGTACCGCAAAATGCGACATAGCGCCCTTCCAATGTTCCGCGCACGAGCCCGCAGCGCCTTCAAGTCGAATTCCGAGCTCATGAAGCGCTTTGGCGATGTATTCTGGAGTGCTAGGGTAGTAGCCGGGCTTGGAGAGCGCATTCTTCGAGAAATGGAGCGCGCTGCCACATCACTAGTACAAGGAGCCGCCGTGCCGCAGTCTTCCCATGTGGATATCTCCGCCAACGGCAGAATCGAAGCCCCCGTTTCGACAGCAGCGGTGCAGGATGCGGTTCCCCAGTTGCCCACGACGTTGGCGTCCGATTTTACCACATCAGAGACTATCGACTTTTCAGTGGTTGACGCCATGACAAACGTAGATGTCTTTGGGCACTTTGATCCAAACTTTAACCTTTCAGCAGTTGACAATGCTTTGGAGGCAAATTTGGATATCGGTTTGCCTCTAAATTGGGGAGAGTGGGACCAGTTCACCAGTTAGGAAATCAACCTTTGAACACCTGTCAAAGAACTAGGCGAGAGGGATTCTTCTTACCGCGGAGCTTTCCAACCAGAGTCGCTGCTTTCAACGCTTCAAGTATGAACTAACTGATACCCATGACATAGAATTATTGGCGGAACACTGCTTTGGAACAGGCGTAGAACCAGCTTTGAAATGGGAGTTAGGGTCGGACTATTGGATTGCAAAGGAGCCAAGTTGCTATGGACTGGCCATGCATTGCCGCATATTATGCACTCGAAGCTATATACCAGTAGCAGAAACTAGAATTGCATTGATCATTGGACATGAGCAGATTATTCGTTTATAGAACAAAAACAAAGAAACCGTCAAATCATCCTCATCAACATTTGTGAAATACAATGGCTTCTGTCCTGGTCACTGAATGAGCTTCGCGATGTATGATTCGTCGATGACAAATCAGGGTGGGTCCCGGCGGTTGGACTGCTAAAGTCTCTATCGCCACCACTACTGACGCTTCCAGTGCTCTCAGCGCGTACAGAACTTCTTCTATCTATCGTCGCGAACAGCATTTCTCAACTTCACGCTGCAAGCCCATCATGGCTCCCCCACTCAACCTCCTTATCCGCGCCCTCGTCGCCTTCGAGGACGTAATCATCAGACAGGTCCGTACACATCACTACCCCTCCTACGGGTGAACTGACCCCTCCATCACGACACCCAGCTAACTCCGCGCTCCGTACAGATCCTCCGCAGCCCAGGCTTCCACCGCGGTGTCGGCCGCATCCAACGTTTCGTAGACGAGAAGCAGAACGGACCCATGCCGCATGAGCCGTTGCGACAAGGAGAGGCGTCAGGTACGTGGGGGGTTGTTGGTGTTCCAGGGCGACAGAGGGGAAGAGGCTAACACGGGAGGATGCAGCGAACCCCGAGGATCGAGGGTTCGCACACCACTTCTTCGAGGAGCTCAAGAATCAGTTCCGCGGGACACCGACGGATCCGCCGCGGCGGGGACCGCCTGCGCCGCCGAAGCGGTGATGGTCTTTGGTGCGACGAATGAACGAATTATGAACACGCTCTGGTCGAGTCGATGAATGGAACACGATGTGCGGAGCGGCGATGACGAACCTCCTCTCTGGTTTATATACCCAACATTTCGATAATAACGAACGAAACCGCGCGGGGAACATCTTAGCAGGAACGAGGGGAAGAACTTGGGCAATCGCCTTTTCGACTGGATGACCCCACGCTTTCGTTTCTCGCGGAGAGGCGTCTTGGACACCTCTTCCATCATACCTTGCCCAGGGAAACCTCTGGTTTAGAGGAATTTGCCATCGGAACTTGGAATATTTTACCATATGGCATAGGGTCAGAGGAGGGCTTCTTGGATACGCAGGACATGGTGCGCAGTGGGTAACGGAACGACACACCGGGGCGGCCTCACTTCAGCGCCGAGACCGCCTCTGCGATGGCCAAGCCAAGATCGGCAACATCCGAGAGACTGGTCGATTTAACGGAGATCGGATGCCCCTACAGGGCCGAAAGACAAAACCTCCTTTCGCGGTGTTCGCCGGAAGCGAGACCGAATGGCTGGCTCAGGGGCACAATTGAAAAATTGAAGCCATCGCGGGTTTCGTCTGATGTTAATGGCCAGACCCCAGGCCTGACTCAAAAAAGTGGCCGAATAAACATTAATTGCACCCTGCCCTATTGCAGATTTTACGGCATGGCAGTCAAATGCGAGAATTATCAGTCAAACAAGCTTTTGCGTGAGTCCCTGAAATTTCTCCGCCCCCTCTAAACATGCGACAACGATCATGGGTCGACATGCAACCCAACTCTAATAAACCCCTCCCATCGGCCACTAGCAAACCATCCCACCTCTCCGGCCTAGGTGCAGCTGCAAGCTCGTCTTCGGGCCGCCGAACCACGACGCTGAACCGACTGAGGGGTCGTCGTGCAAGGCCCGGAGGCAGAGCCCCCAAGTTGCCTCTTTCGGAAGAACAACCTCTCTCAATCTACGTGATGCAAGCTCGCCTATCGTGATTCTTTCCTATCCGGGCCGCCTCCAAGTCGCTCTCCGTCCTCAAAAGAGAATGGTCCTCCCGCACCGTTGACAGACTACGGCCGATTCACTTGGATACTTGTCTCGATCTTTCTCAGCTGGTCTCGGCTACCTTCCGCTCATTACCCGTTTACTTCGCTTCGCTCGCTCAGCCATGTTTGCGCACGATTTTCCACCAAGCGCTGCGCTGCGCGCGTTGGTGGCTGGCCTTTTCTTGTGAGTTGCATTCCGAATAAGTCGTATTGCTCAAATGTGATCTGGCGGTTCGTTTCGTCAACAGAAGCGAGTGCTTCATGTATAACCTAGCTTGAATTCCCCGAGACTCTACGGGCTGCCGTTGTCTGCTTCATGCCACCGCGCTCGATGTTTCATCCTTCAACATGAGATTGAGTCTCACCTTCGTCGCTCTTGCGCTTCTCCACGCCGCTTCCGCTCAGCAGACGGCGTACGGCCAATGCGGCGGCAGCGGCTGGACGGGGCCGACGACCTGCGTGGCCGGCTGTACATGTCAGAAGCAAAACGAATGTAAGCCTCCCTCACTTCCCCATCGTCACTCTCACTTACATATCACAGGGTACTCGCAATGTCTCGAGGGAAAAGCCAGCACAACCACCCTCCTCACATCAACTAAGCCAACCTCATCATCAGCACTAACCACCACCGCCAGATCCTCCACCGCCACCGCCGTCCCAACGCCATGCTCCGGCACCTTCAGCGACATCGGGGCCGTGGACTACGTCAAGGCAATGAACCCGGGATGGAACCTGGGCAACACCCTCGACGCCATCCCCAACGAGGGCTCCTGGAACAACCCCCCCGTCAAGGAGGAGACCTTTGACGACATCAAGGCCGCCGGCTTCAAGAGCGTCCGCATCCCCGTCACCTACAGCGACCACTTCACCAGCGCCGCACCAAACTACACCATCGACCCGGCCTGGCTCCAGCGCGTCTCGGACGTCGTCGACATGGCCACCGCCCGCGGCCTCTACGTCCTCACCAACGTCCACCACGACTCCTGGAACTGGGCCGACGTCACAAAGGCCACGACCAACGAGACCCGCGCCGCCCTCGACGCAAAGTTCTACGCCACCTGGCTGCAGATCGGCCAGAAGCTCGCTTGCAAGTCCAACCTTGTGTCCCTCGAGCCCATCAACGAGCCCCCCGCCACCACCGCCGAGCACGGCGCCCACCTCAACGCCCTCAACGACCTCTTCCTCAAGGCCCTCGCCGACAGCGGCGGCTTCAACACCCGGCGCGTTGTCACCCTCATGGGCGGCAGCATGGACGGCTACAAGACCACGCAGTGGTTCAAGGCCCCCGCCACCATCAAGAACCCCTGGGCCCTGCAGTACCACTACTACTCCCCCTACGACTTTGTCTTCTCCGCGTGGGGCAAGACCATCTGGGGTAGCGACGCCGACAAGGCGTCCATGAAGAACGATCTTGCCGTCGTCCGCGGGAACTTTACTGATGTGCCCCTCGTCATCGGCGAGTTCGACGCCAGCCCGCTCAACACGGAGCCTGCCGCCCGGTGGAAGTGGACGGACCACTTCGTCCGCACCGCGGCGGAGCTCAACACGGCGCTTATCATCTGGGACAACGGGCTCGACCACCTCGACCGCAACGCGCACTCCTGGCGCGACCCGACCTCGCTGGCCATCGTGAAGAACGCCGTACAGCCGCCGCGTCATTCGCTGCCGGAGAGCACCACCGACGCGGGCGCCAGCACGCAGAACTCCTCTGCCTTTGTATGGAACAAGGTCGGCGACACACCCAAGGACACCGTCCTGCCGTGGCAGTTCAATGGAAACACGCTCAAGAGCGTCAAGACAAACTCCGGGGCCGTGCTCGCCGCCGACACGGACTATTCTGCGTCAGACTCCGCCATCACCCTCAAGGCGGGCGTTCTCGGGCAGTGGCTCACGCCGACAGCGGCGCCGGGGAGCAAGGCGAACCTGACGCTGGAGTTCTCCGCCGGCGCGCCGGTGCAGGTCGAGGTGGTGCAGTGGGACGTGCCGACGCTGGCCGTGAGCGAAAGCAAGGCCGTCGGCGGGAAGGACCTGAATATCACGGTCGAGTACAAGGGGCTGAGGATGCCTGCTGCCGTGAAGGCGTTGAAGAGCGACGAGGGATTTCTGTTTGATGAGTGGACTAGCGTGCTGGGGCCGCTGCAGGCTGCTCACATTGTAGGTTCAAACACGCGGACGTGATGGGGATGATTTGCTGACCTTCTTGACAGACTTACAGCGGCCAGTGGAGCTACGACGGCGCCAAGATCGTGCTGCCGAACGCGACTGTCCAGGCTGTCATCAGCGGCGGGAAGCCGACGGTGTTTACGTTTGAGTTCTACCCGAGAGTGCCGGGGAACAATGTCACGTACACTCTGACGCCGTGAGCTGAGCTGGGCAGTTTGTGTGCATGGTGTGTCTAGACTGGACACCGGGGTTTGGATCTTGTCTTGGTGTAAATACTTTTCCGCCGATATAGTAACTATAGGAAACGTTCTTTGAAAGCAGGTACATGTTTGGTTAACTAGCCAATCGATGGTGAGCCGGGCGTTAACTGGCCGCCTCCGAAACCCGGCCCCGCCCCCGCGCGGGGTTTCGCGGATGATACTCCGAACACATTCGGATCTGCCAACAATAGCCGTGCTACATAACGCTCCTTCAAACCAGCGATGGATATCTTTTGTGATCGCTTATTTCCACTTATTCATCATCACCAGAATACACAAACAAGAACCCATATCCTGCGGGAACTAATCCCGTCTGCTTCGGCCCTCGGTTCAAATCAGCCCGAGAGCCACCTATCATCTCATCTCACTCCATAAAACCAAACCTCATCCTCCCCGTCTCACAAACCTCATATCACCATTCACACCGCCACACCAGCAACCATGCTCTCCGAATCATTCTTCGGCGCAGACGCCGCCCGGCCCCTCTGGGACTCTGACCCCCTCGCCGACGCCTTCACCCTCAAAGACGCCGCCGCCCCCCTCGACACCGCCGCCGTCGCCTCCGTTGCCCGTCCCTGGCTCTTCACCTACAACCCCACCGTCTTCCCCAACAACCGCGCCGTCCTCATCCTCGGCGGCGGCGGCTACGTCGAGCTCATGCTCGGCCGCGAGGGCGTCCAGGTCGCCCGCTGGCTCGCCTCCCTCGGCTTCGCCGCCCACGTCCTCGTCCACCGCTTCCCAACGTCTGCCACCTCCCCCTCCGCGCCCCTCGACGACGCGCGCCAGGCCCTCCGCCTCATCAAAGAGACTTCCGTCTCCCCGGACGGTGTGGTCCCATCGCTGGCGGTGTGCGGGCTCTCCTCCGGCGGCCACCTCGCCGCCGCCCTGCTGTCCGAATACCCGCCCCAATGGTCCGCAACAGCAGGCCACCCTGTCCCGGAGCTCGAATTCGCTATTATAGGTTACGCACCCATCTCTACCAACGCAAAGGGCCACCAGGTCGTGCCGAACAAGGCGCCGCTGCCGCCGGCGGAGAAGCAGGCGCTGTACGACGCCGTCATCCCCGACGCGCAGCTGCGTGCGCCCGCGCCGCCAAGCTTTGTCGTGTATGCGGGCAACGACCCCGTGGTGCCGGTGGTGAACGCGTACCGGATCGCGCAGGCGGTGCAGGCGGCGGGCGGGCAGGTGGAGCTGCATGTGTACGGCGATGCGCCGCATGGGTTTGCGCTGGATACGGAGGGGCTGCCGGTGAGTGGGTGGACGGGGGTTTGTGAGCAGTGGTTGAGGCAGAGGGGGATCGTGGGGGGAGGGTGTTGGGGGGTGTGACGGATGAAATGTGACATCTTAGCTGGTTGCATGTGAAGACGACGGGCAAGTTCATGAGGTCTGGCGAGGTTCTCCCCCGGACCCCGTATTAATGAGCGTATCCCTATTGTTACACTGTTATACAATCGCACATCTGTTCTCGTGCGTGTTCTCTTCCAGGACTGTCGATATGATCTAGCCTCACCGGAAGGCGGCGTCAGACCACGCGTTCCAATGCTCAAAGTTCAAAAAGTTCCACACGACATTCGGGTCCACGAGGTTGGCGTCAAAATCACCCGGTATCAGATTATCCCCAAGCTCGTCCCCGCCTCGGTGTATATCCAGTCCCTCCGTCATGAACATCGGCGAGGTCGTCTGCTGCATCGCCTGCTGCGTCTCGTCCTGTATCTTGATCGCCACCGCCGCCGGGTCCGTCTGCAGCGCAACGTGCTCGTTGGTCTGTCGTTGATTCGGTTGGTTGCCGCCACCGCTTCCACCCGCTGCTGTTGCCGCCGTCTTGGGCGCCGCCGCGACGTGGAGAAGCTCCGTCACGATCTCGGCGCACCGCCGCGCGACGGCGAGCATCTTCATCGCCTTGAAGATCTCGATGCTCATTTCGAGGTTCTCGATGACCTCCTCGTTGGAGAAGGGGGAGGAGATGTTGGAAATGAGGACGTGGAGGAGGACCATGCAGGCGTCGAGGAGGTACATGCAGTTGTACCACCTGTGCACAGTAAAATATCAGTACTGACAGAATTGAGGAGAGATCAGGGGGGTGCGTACCATGTTCTAAAGTATGGGCGGTGCAGGTAGCTCGTGTGCATGAACCGGATCGTCTCCGTCGCAGCCTTTACACATGAAGACACGTGCCGGGAGAGAGTCTTGCGGTCCGACTCTGGCGTCTTGAGGATCAGGAACTGGCGGTGGAGGAGAATTCTAGCATTCAGGAAGCCTGTGATGCGGGTTCGGTCAGTTGGTCATCTTGAGTGAGACATCCCAAGAGGGGAGTGACGTACGGAGCTTGAGGACTGTTTTCTGTTTCATGGCAAACTCGCTGTCTTCCAGTGACGAAGTGTCAAACCTCAGTTCCCGCGGGAGCCCGGACTTCCAGTCGTCAAGCTCCCGGTCCAGATTCAATGCCGTTTGCGACAGCCGCTGTAATGAGGTGTGGCTGTTGTGAAGGCTTAGGTTGTCCGTCATCCACATGAGGATCTTGGCGAGGTCGACCATGGGGTTGATGAGGCATGATGAAGAGCTGACGAAGCCCTGGTAGCTGTTAGTGATAATACTCAGTCCGAATTGGATGTCACACATACTGCTGTTCTTGGAAAGGGGATGGAATATGAGCTCGGTCCTCGTAGTCCTGATTGGCGTCCGGCGGAGAAGCACATTTCGCTAGCTGGTTAGCACCTCATCACATGTGTGAATTGCCTCAACATACATCTCATGTGAGTACAGTGACCTGTTGAACGTCAGAAAATTGCCACGAGCGTTGAGAAGCGCGAGTGAGGGTCTTACCACCAGAGCAAACTTTCCTGGCTGGTCTCGGAGCGGATGTTGGTAGGAATACCCATGGCCGACGCGGTACGGATGGCCATGCCGCTGTACATGTAGCAGCTGTGCGGCTTGAGCGCATTCTGACAGAAAACGGACTGGGATGGCGTCAGCTCAGCTCAGCTCCCCCGCAGGTTCCTGGGCCGTAGTCAGTGAGGGGGTAAACATGATGCTCTCACCATGAGAAACAGCGTCTGCGCCGTCTCAAGCGAGCTCGACTCGCAGATATCCTCCAAATAAAGCTTCGCCCGCTCAAAGTACCGCCTCGCGAGCCTAATAGGCGGATACGTCGTCTCGTTCTCCCCCGGTAGCTCGGTCCTGTCCAGAAACTGCAGCGTGTGATCCTCCATCAGCAACGACGTCTCCCCGGCTGTAATCGCCCCGATCGCAATCACAGAATTGAAAAGCGACAGGAAGCGCGCCCCGCGGCGCTGCTGCGACGGCTCCTCGAGCGCCGTCTTGCGCTGCCACACCTCCTCGTCGCACCGCTTCACGAACGCCGTCTGTTCCAGGATCGGGTGGATGTTGTGCAGGTTCTGGAAGTACAGCCGCACGCATTCCCGCTCCACCTCCGTCGCGAAAACCGCGTCCGCCGGGGTCAGCACCTTGCCATTGCCATATTGCACCGAGTCGCGCCGCGTCGCCGCGCTGGCGGACGGCGTGCCCTTCCCTGGCGTCTGGCCGTGGCGGTTATCCGGCGACGTGGAGTAGTCCGAGCTGTGGAGGAGGTTGACGACGGATGTCTGGTTCAGCGTCTTGCCACCGGGCGACGTCTTGGAGTCGGGCTGCTGCGGCTGCTTTTGAGTACCACTGTTATTCGCCCTGGACCGTAAACGCGCCAGGAAGTAGAACGTCCCCGTCGGGCCGTAGAACTCTGCGCCCTCGGTGTGGTCGTTCACCTGGCCCAGGCCGTCGACCTCCTGCTCCGACGAGACGACCGAGGACCCGCGGTCGCGCTCCATCGGCGGCTCCGACATGAAGGGCGGGTGCGGGTTCGCCGCGGTGACGGGGTTCTCAACCTTCAGCGGCTCATCCAGGCTCACAGGCGACGGGTGAAGCTGCTCCGCGGGTATCGGCTGGCTCTGCGGACGCTGCTGGATGCGGCCCGTCGGGTCGAACATCCTCTTACTGGGGCCATGGTCAGACTCAGACACAACTGGTACGGGGTGAATCCACTTGAGTGTTGGTGACGTACACTTCCTCCGGCTTGTCTTTGTACGAGCATGAGAACTCATGGCCTATATCAGAACATCGGGTCAGCACTTAGACATGTAACTGAGCAACCGATGAAATCAAGTCGAACAATTGTTCTGCCCAGCTACTCACGGACGCAGTTTGAACACGGCGAGCTCCCGTCGCACTAATCGCCGAAAAGGATCAGCAACATGATCTCGTGTGTTCCCATCATCGCCGACGACGAGACAGAACTACTAGCCTTGACTTTGCGCGCGCGACAAGTCCCACACGCCACCGGCGCACGCGGCCGACGTTTCCTCTTGAGAGTGCCCGACTCCGAGTTATCCGAGGTACCAGCGGGCAGGGTGGGGATATCCGCATCCATATCTCGGCCGGCGTTGCTTTCTATGGCGATTTAAGGTCGTATAATTACGGGGGAAGTTATTGGGTGCAGATAATGTTCGACGATACGTTTGGTTGGCGAGAGGAAGTGTACGAGCAGAGTCACTGCTGCTGGGCTAGTGTGGGAGGCGGTGGGGAGGGAGGTTTCGAACCATGCTGGATTCACTCGACCCATGCGCTCGCTGTCTGCGCTCTAATTACTGCTTCACTGCTTCACTGCTACATCGGGAATTGCACTGACATGACTGACGGCAGCGCGCGTGGCGGTCAACGGCCGGCGTAGCGGCCCCCGGGTGGCGCGGTCGCATCCATGGAACTGCGTGTTCGTGTTTCCTCCTGTGCTGGGGCCGTTTCTTCAGCATGCAGGCTAAAAAGGGCCTAACATCAAAGTCTCAGAAGCAACGTGAGACGTGCCTCTGTCAAGCAGAGTTCTGACTTAGATCCAATCGATGCACTAGCGACGTCGCCGCTTTGACGTTGCCTCTGAATGACTCGACGAATCGGAAGCATCTCTTCGGCTTCAACAGGGCCTGGCCAATGGGATGTTGGACGTCGGGGAGCCGACGGGCTCGGCATCGTCTCCCTCATGTACTTGATCTCGGGCTGCATCCCCGTCCATGGGAGCGAAATAATTGCAGAGGACAGGAAACGTTTCCCGCTAGACACACAATTTGCCAGATGGCGGTCTTCTGGAATTTGCATTCTGTCCATTAAACGATTCCTGATTATTCTCTTCCTCCCAACTTATGTCATAAGAAAAAAACACAGTCCCCAAGAGACATTCCAAAAATGGAAGATGCTTCAGTCAATGTACCTGTTCTCGTGGTAGGCGGAGGGCCTACGGGTCTGTTCACAGCATACATGCTCTCCAAGCACGGCGGTTGGTCGGCCTGATGTTGGCGCTGGGGAGAGTTGCGATGAGCTAACCCGTCTTTTATTGTTTTTCCAGTCAAATCGCTCCTCATCGAAAAGTATCCCCAACGGCTGGCGGCGCCCAAGGCACACGCATTATGTCCTCGAACGCTGGAATTTTGCAGGCAATATGGCCTCGACACGAATGCGCTGCGGAAGCTCGGGAGTCCCCGAGACGATGCGTACTGGGTTAATTTCTTGACGAACCTGAGCGGCGACAGGATTGGGTATTTGCCCTATGAGAGGATGGATGTCGAAGTCTTGGAAAGCACGCCTGAAGTGAGTTCGCCGTTGTCGATTTTCATGACTAAATGATGGATACTCATGTGATGTTTTGCTACAGATGATTCACAATGTGCCTCAGCCAGATTTTGAGAGATTTGTCGCTGAGAAGCTCGCATTTGACACGAATGTAGAGCTGAGAAAAGGCATTGCTTTTGTGTGCTGTGAGCAGGTAAGGTTGTCGTTCTTATGCCCTGTAATTGATTTTTACTGGGCACATGAGAACTAACCATGGCTCTAGCGTGGCGATAGAGTGATAACTACCGTTGAAGAGCGGGCGACGAAACAGCGTTGGACCATTGCCTCCAATTATGTGATTGGCTGCGATGGCGCTAAGAGTGAAGTGCGAAAGTCTCTCAACATCGAGACTGAAGGCGAAGACGGATGTAAGTATCGTCTCACTCATGTTAAAGTGAAGGATGCTAACAGCCGGTCTTTGGAAGACGAGACAATGATGACAATTCATTTCAACGCAGACCTGCGGCCCATCGTGAAGGAAAGAGTGGGCATGCTGCACTGGATAGTTGACCCGGCATGTTCTGGTTTTATCATCGCGTATGATCTCGGCGGTAATCAGGTACTGATCAGCAATTTTGACGTGAGGCATCAAGGAACCATGAACTGCAAGTGCGCAACTAACGGGACGCAGTCAAATAAACATCCCGCCGAGGCGTGGAGCGAAGAGCTTACGCGCGCAACCGTAACGGCTGCAATAGGAAAGGACATACCTTTTAAAATACTCAGCTACAGACCTTGGGTACTAAGTCGGAAAGTGGCCAAAGAGTACAGACGCGGCAACACCTTTCTGTAAGTCGCGGTTGTCTTTTGTTCACAGTGAGATGTAGGCATGCTCACTCTGAACAGACTCGGCGATGCGGCGCACTCCTTCCCCCCAACAGGCGGTCTCGGGCTCAACTCAGGCCTAGCCGATGCGCACAACCTGGTCTACAAGATCGCCGCTGTGCATCAGGGGTGGGCGAAGCCGTCCATCCTCGACACGTATGAGGCCGACCGACGCCAGATAGCGCTGGTTGCCTCTTCGCAAAGCGTCAAGAACGGGAAAACCATCTTTTCGTTTTTGAAAGCCGTGGGTACCGCCGGTATCGAAGACGTGGACGAGGCAAGGGCGAACATGTATAAGACGATACACGACCCCGCGAAAGAGGACTTGATAGCGCAGAATGTGGAAGGGCAGCGGGAGCACTTTGATAACGTGAGTCTCATCTTAGAGTACGCATTCCTATGAATCATAGTACTGACCCCGATATTTTACAGCTTGAAATACACATTGGATACGTCTATGGCGATAAAGAACCGCCTGCAAACGCTTCACATTACACACCAAAGTTCAAAGTCGGGGCTCGGCTGCCTCACGCCTGGATCAAACTCCTCAAACCAAACAATCGCATCCCCGATTACCCAATCGACACTTCATACGTCAAAGAACTCACAAAAGAACAAATATCATCTAGAAAATTCTCAACTCTCGACCTCGTAAGTCCGGGAGCCTTTAGCCTCATAGTGGAGTCCCGCTCCTTATGGGCGCAGCGCTTCAAGAACTTTGAAGAAGCGATGGCTAGCAAAATAGGCCCCCGCGTCCACCTTTGGGTCGAGGGCTCGGATTTCGAATTTACAAATGAGGCACATCGCAAGTTGTTTCATAAACAGGGGCGTCTGGCCCAGGGAGCAGCGCTCCTGGTGAGGCCGGACCAGCATATACTGGGCTGCCTGGGCCCTGAAGCCTCGGCGCAGGATATGATTTTGATAGTCCAGGGACATTTGGGTCTTGAAAGAGCCCAGTTATAGACAGCCAGCGTGGATTCATAATACAAAGCATGCGTCGTTATTCATCGATGAACTTGACGCTACGAGTTAATTGATCTCAAAATCCGGTGAATCAATCATCAGCTGAGTCTTATGCCCTCTTCTTTGTGTATCATGTACCATCCATCAATACCTGAAGGTTCAACGTTGCAACCGCAAGATCACTCCAGTAGACGGTTGTTTTCGTGAAATATCTCATATCTCTCAGCTCCTGCGTGCGGCTGACCCAGGCCGACTGCTCATGCGAAGCGAACCCAACCAGAATGTAGCCGGTGTCTTGCACCGACTTTCTCGGGGTGTTCTATCAGCTGCGCCGCCACGAAAAACAGCCACATGTGCCGTAGCTCCTGTGCCAGCCCCGTTGACGACTTTGTCTCCGAGACTAAGTATGCATCACTTCGGGGCTCGCCGCACCTGGTCTACCACTGCACCCAAGAGTTCCAATAATAGAACTGTCTGAAGAGAATTAACCATAGACAGGTCTCCGCGTGGTGGCTGCGTAATTCCGATGCCCTCAGAATTATACGTCGATGAGGATTCGAGGAAGTTACACTGACTTTACAAGTTATTTACATCACCACCGGGTTGGAAACCCTCAAGGGGGCATACAAAATGAGTTTGATTCCTTGTCTTCGTTCTGTACTCAAATCATCATTCCAATCAACGCAATCAAGTCCCAGTCATCACTCTTCCCATCAAGTCATCCACTTCTAAACTCGATTATCGTATTCCAATTGGCTCTCAGCCTACATTTCAATACACCTCCAAAATACTTAACATGAAGTCTTTTACTTTCGCCGCCATCTTCCTTCCCGCCATTACCCTAGCCCTTCCCAAGCTTGAGACCGTCAAAGGCTTCACCAATGGAACAAGCAACCTCACCCCGCCAACCCACCGACACCGGTGCCGTCTGCACCCCCACCAAATACCAGTGCCGCCAAAATCCAGATAGCACCTGGGGCTGGGACGTCTGCAACACCTCCAAATGGGTGAACGGCGGCAACTGCACGCCAACAGAAACCTGCGTCTTCAACTCCCTCAACGGGTCTCCCTACTGCGTGCCCAACCCGCCCAAGAACTCCGCCAAGGAGACCGGGAAACAGTGCTTCCCCGGGAAGTACCAGTGCAAGTACGACGACTCCAAGGGCTGGAGCATCGAAACGTGCAACAGTGCTGGCAGCTGGGGCCATACCCTCGACTGCGCGGCCACTGAGACGTGCACTTGTAGCCCGGTAGCTGGGTATCCTTACTGCACTCCCAAGGCGGATAGTCGTGTTTGCGCTCCTGGGACGTATCAATGCAGCCATGTTCAGAGGTGGGGCTGGGATGTTTGCTCGACTGAGGGCAAGTGGGTGAGGGGTGGATCTTGTGAGACTGGGAAGACGTGCTCTTTCAACGCCCTGAACGGTTCTCCTTACTGCGTCTAGAGTTGGTATACGCTTAGTGTGTGTGGAAGATCATGTCGACGTTTCAACTCTTGCTTTTGCACTTTGATTCGAACGTTGGAATATGCGCAATGGACACGTTGAGTGAGGAGTTGGATTGAACATGAACCGAATGAAAATCTATAAAATTGACAGAAAATGAAATTGAAAGACTAACTATCTCTGGCAGCGTGTAAAAGCTCCATGTTTGTATTCAATTCTTTCATTTTCACCAAGAACTCCCGAGTGCCCTGAATACCTTGTGATTGCCTCCAACATGACCGCCTAAGATGCGCCTCAACGACCTTGTCGTGACTTTCTTTCGCGCTGTACCTCTTATAGGGGCAAATAAGTCTGCCATATTCTCTGTAACGCATTTCGAAGACACTGAACTATACATGCACGACTACCAGAACTTTCAACTTCAAAGACAGGCGGTTGAAGGACCTCTCCAACTCCGAGATAAAGTTGAATCCCTGAGATGACTGTATAGCCATACTGATAGTCTCCAAGTCGAGGATAAGGTACACTTGCTGCGCCTTGATGCCTTACATAGCTTGACAAAGGAGACCAAGCCACTATTCGGAGGTGGATGCCCTTTGAAACCGAGAGCATCTCCGACTCATGTCTTTCTCGGTATGGCTATCCTGACTGAGATCAATAACTTGAACTGTGAGATATTTCAATGATTCCGATGTCGGGCATCAAGATGCGCTGCGTTCCGTTTGCATACCTTTCAAAGCCCACAAAAACTGGTATGCTCGATTCGCGAGGCTGCGGGATTACACCCGCGCAAAAGTCCTGTACAATGTTTTGCGAAAGGAAGGAACCTTTGACAGCTATCAAGGCTGATCGTTGTATCGATGACCACTTCTCCAATTTTGGAGACAGAATTTGGAAGAGCTGGAAATACAATAGCCTGTCGTTCTTGTTAATCAGCGCGGGAGAGTGAATTGCCTGGAACGTTGTGGAGCTGTAAACGAATGGACTTTGAATAAAAATCAGCTAATGCGGGCTTTTCAAACGACACTTGACACCAAACTGCCCGCGAGCTTATCATCGCGAAAACTCATTTGTCACAGTGTGTTTCCAGGAGAATGCCTCCAGTGTGGCATCATGCTACTCAATAGAAAATGCACGCCAGTATGAAAAGGGGGCCATGGGTTTCAATCCCCAACTGTGATGGCGTCTTTCTGGCAAGCCTTTTGGCAGATTTTATAAAGATGGGATTCGAATATATCTTTTATTAGGATGTTAATGACCAAGGTACTGGAAGTCCCGTTTGGTCGTGTTTGAAGAGGTATCTGCGTCCCACAGAGCCGAGATATTTGCTGCGATGAGTGCGTTCATATCATGGATAATCGGCTTCGCAGGTGGCTGCCATCCCAGACTGAGAGGAAGTCTCTCATTCTCAACCCAGTAGCGCACAAGCGTCTTGTTCGCATCACCATAATCTCCAAAGGCCGATAACAGTAGCGCGTACTGCAGAAGCGAACCGCTTCTCGCAAACGTGGCGTTGAACTCGGGGTTGAACTTCTCTCCCCACTCAAATCGAGCCTTGATTTCCCGGGCAGCAGCGGCGAACTGTTATGAATCGTTAGCTGAAGCTCCTATGAGAGCTTTACAAACAGATGTTACGAACATCGATAATGTCAACGTCACCCCATCCAGCCAACGTGCGTCCCCAAGCAGCAGGGCTGAAGTGAAGAGAGTCTCCAAAGTAGGCGTCGTCGCGCGTCAGGCTACCGTCGTGCTCGATGACTTGAGGCATGTGTTGGTTGACGTCGCTGAGGTGAAAGGTTGACGCATTCCCCGTAGTCGAAGTCTTCAAAGCAGGAATACCAACAAGAAGCATCGTCTCGTGGTCCATATTAAATCCGAGTGCAGTGGCCGCTCCGAGCACATCCAGGTCGATATCGCGACCATCTCGAGGTAAGAGTCCGTGGTTGGCCAGGGCGTTGATTCCAGGGCAAGGTGATCGCAAGTCGCCCGGTTGAGGAGGCTGCCAAGGATACAGCTCCTCGGTCAAGGTGGCCAAGACACCGACCGAAGCCATGCAGGCTTGAAGGAACATCAACCGAGACCCCAGCATATTGAAGAAAAATGAGCGACAGTGATTAGACTACAAGTAAACTTTCACGCTGGGACTTGTCCCTTCATGTAGTATTTGTACCTAAATCTCTAGCTAAGCCTGCCGGGGTCGGAAGTACCGTTGCACATAAGATCATATCGACGATTTGCCGGTGGGAGAGTTTTCCAGCTGATTAACATCAATTAATGTCAATGTTATTGGGTCAAGATGGCGGCGAATACGGGACAGGGGCAAGACTGGCAAATGAAAATGTCGCCATTACTAGACCATTGCAAGTAATGGCTCCGGCTGATGACATGCATCCTAGGTGCCGGGAGCGGCCGCTACTCGGACCGGTGTAGGTGTGATTACACCATTTAACAAGATTTCAGGCATACGAGTTACGGCTTTGAGATGTTGCGTCAACAGGGTTGCATCTGGATGCCAAAAAGGGGAAACGTTTCCTTCTACCGGCGCATAGGCGGATCGCCTTGCGCGCGGCAGTGATCTCCTGCCTAACTGAGTCAGGGCGGTGGGGTTCTTTACAGGGCGGTCAACCATGTCACCCTGTCTTTCTCCCACGATCCCGGCATTCGGGCTGGGAATCCCCGAGTTTGTCTTACGATTAGGCTGACATGGACAAATGGTCATGGTTCAGGAGTTCTTTGTAATTGACGGATGTAGATGTTGGCTTCTAGCATTAGTTACAACAGCATGTGATGTTTCTCCAACAGTCCTGGAGAGCGCCGCTGGATGACGATGGGTCCATTTCTCGGAAATAAACAAAAGGTCCGGTTTGGAGGAATTCATGAATGGGAAGTTTCGCCTATTTTCATGTAATTCTAGAGACGTTATCAGGTCGTCCTCTTTTGGAATTCATATTGATCGCAGAATAGGTAGGATCTGTAAGGTGGCAAACTTCATCCGGTTTATCTGTGCTACTACAACTAGGCTACATAGCTACCGTCGTATTGTCAAGTACTTGGATCCACGTGAAGACCGAACGTCTCGAGACTTGCTCAGCATCTGGCCCAACGAACGATGACGTTCCAATTGTCCTTGTGGAAAGCCTGGCCAGCGACTCTGGTGCTCTCGCCAACTCGGCACTTCTTGATGACATAGAGTGCGCCGTCGGAGATCTCACGGAAGGAGTTGAGTTCTTTGACCTTGGTTTCCTTCAGCTACTTGTCAGCTGTGTCGCTTGGCAAAAGATTGAAGTCCAGGTAACTTACATCGTTGCACCACCAAATTGCTGAGTTATAGCTGCAAGATACACGTCCGCTTTGTGGGCTGTCAACAATTTCGTACAAGATTGGCCAGTGTGGCTAGAAGCTTACCAGCTGGCAGGGCCGGCACCTCTGTGAGGCTTTCCATCGACACCATCAAGGTGGGAGATTCCCTCGCGAATGCGGGCGGTGTTCGCAAGCTCCCAGCCGTCACATACGGTTGGGGCTCCCTCAAAGTCAGCCTTGGGGCCCACCATACCGGCCAGCCCAGACTCGGTGTTGTTCTTGATGCCAAAGTCCTCGTCGTAGTTGGGGTTGATCTTGCGAAGCTCGTCCAAGACCTGCTCTACGGTCCCGCTAATGATTTGAGTCTCTCCTCCGGGGAATGCCTGGACCTCCCACTCAGGAACGTAGACACTGTAGCCTGTGATCGGAGCTTGAGAGGCGGTGCTGCCGATGGTGGCAGCCTGCAGTTAAAATTTAGTGGCCACTCAGATTGATCTCTAGAATGAAATGATATTCTCACCTTGGCCGCAAGAGCGGCAAGGGGAAGAAGAGCGATAGCCTTGAGAAGCATTGTGAAGAGTAGAATCGAAATGGTCTGTGGGTGTGATGTGAGCAATCTTCGTAGTCTGTGTGGAAAGAAGAAAAGAAGCCGCAGATCATTTCTAGAAAATAAATACCCCTTGCGGTGAACCTCGTGAGTCAATATTGTTGACTTGTGGTGACTTGTGGCATCCATTCACCAGGCACGTTCTTGGGGTTGTGGTGATTCACTCTATCCCAAATATACAGTGTTAACAGGAAAAACCAATTCTTCAGGCCTCGGCATTAGTTCATCTGATCGCTGGTGCTTTAATCGAAGAGTTGAATGACAAGAACCACACATCGGGCTAGTGATTCAATATCGAACGTGTTTTACTGCCAACATATTCCGTGCCAACGTTCGTAACGTGACATTAGCCGACTGAACTCAAGCCTCAAACATTGGCACTAAGCTGTTCTTTATTTCTCTTGACAGACACCAAGAATATGTCTGTATCACGTTGCATAACTGAATACTTGAAGATATGGCGGTAAACTTCTTCAACCCAAGCTCAAGTGATAAGTTATGATGCAGTCCACGTATACGGTGCTCTACCTTCCAGACCAACGAGAGGGTCCGCTTCTTTCTTCCCTTCTAACTTTTCTTCTTCGCAGTTTGCCGCCTGGAGGCGTACCTTGTTAACTGCTATATAACTCTGATAGGGAAATATGTGGAGGGAGTATAACCTCTATAACTAACCTATAGGGTATATAAAGGGGATTTTTAAGTTACTTAGCTAAGTTAGTAGAAGTAACCCCCTATTATACTATAATTTAAATTTAAAATTTTCTAAGATAAATCTTATATATACCCCCTATTTAATTAATATAACCCTTACTACTAGTAATATTAAATATCTAAAAAAAACTAATTTACTATATATTTAATAATAACTTAGTTATATTTTTATAACTAAGAATAATAATATAGTATCTCTATATCTCTTTATAATATATATTAAGTTCTTAGAAGATCTTTAAAATTAAGTCCTCTATTAAATTAAATAGAGATTTAAAAAGATTACTAAAAACCTAAAGAATAAGAATAATATAAGGGAGATTAATAGGATATTTAATAAGAAATATAGTAAATAGTTCTAAAAACTAATTACTATTATTACCCTTATCTAAGTTATAATATAGTAATTAAAGAGATTAGCCTAGGTTAGAGTAGAGGAAAAAAAGGGTCCTTATATTCCCTTTAGTTATATAAGTATTCACAAAAGAATTATTCACAAAATAGAGGGTCCGCTTCTTTCGCACCCTGTACAGGAATCTCTTGACTCCAAAGGCTTCGGCATTGTTCCTCCTCATCAAGTCCAGGCGAATACCAGGGACAAGTGCAATCAATCCATCACCTCGTCACTTATCACTGAGCAATGTTGTCACGTAGACGCAATCACCAAAATTGCACCAGACAGGCAAATATCTTACCTCGCAGCTGTAGCTCTTGCTCGCTTCGGACGTGCATCGGCGATGGCGGGGGCGGGGCCGGCGGGCGTAAATGGGGCCGCTAACGACTTCCCGATTCTACATGCCGGGGGTGTTTCGGGGAATTCGGTGGTTGGACGGACGTCTCAAGTCGCGACCATAGCGAGAAATAGTTGATCGTATTACCCCGCAACAGCCTTCAGATCAACTACTCCATACCTCATGGGGAACAACCTACCTCGGATAGTCCGGGTAATCCTTCTGCGATCGGCCAGTAAGGATATGCCTATTGGGAATTCGGGCCCTCGGGACACCGGACAGCCACATTTAAAGAAGACTTTGCTTGTTTAATTCTCGAACGATTTTGTCATTTCTAAAGCTTTGACGGCTGTGTCATTTATCAAACCAAGCTCAACATGAATGACATCGCTGACCAAACGAGCTCGTTCTCGCTACTGGCGGCTCTCAAATTTGCACCAGCCATCTTCCTTGCTTTGTGGGTTGTCTATCAACGTTACTTCTCAGCATTTGCTGGCATACCGGGGCCATACTGGGCCAGCCTCTCGCGAGGATGGCTTGCGTACCACTCATACAAAGGAGACCTCCATGTGATCATGATGCGCCTCCATGAAATCCACGGCAAGGTCGTTCGGATTGCCCCTAGTGAAGTGTAAGTGAACAAGAGCCTTACGCTTGCCCAAGACAGGCCGCTGATGTGCATCCCGTGTAGGAGTATCTCGGATCTCACGTCAATCAAGACAATTTACGGTAAGTCGTTCCCGGCGGTGTGCTTTGACGCTAACCGGCTCAGGTGCTGGGTCGAAATTTCGAAAGTCCGACTGGTACAGTGTCTGGCAAGGACGACGAAAATTTGACCTGTTTCCTGAACGCGATGATGCAATCCATGCTGCCCAAAGACGACTGGTCAGCAGACCATATGCTATGTCCACTTTGAAGGAGTTGGAGCCATATGTGGACAGCGCCATCCATGTTTTATTCGATAAGCTTAACGAGATGGTGGGACAAACTGTGGATATGGGCAATTGGGTCCAGCTCTATGCCTTTGGTAAGCGCAAAGCCAAGAACCTGCTTGAACAAACCTAGCGGTTGTCCCTGTGACTTTTGGCTGACATATTCTAGACGTAATTGGCGAGGTTACATTCTCCAAGCGTTTCGGCTTCATGGACGTTGGGTCAGATGACGGATCTTTCAAGCAGATTGAAAATGCCTTGCAGTCGGCTGCTTGGATTGGTCAAGTCCCTTGGCTCTACTGGCTTCATGATTACTTATCCCCAGTTATCGGTACATGGCTTGGTATCGCCTCTCGACACGGTAGCTTGAGGAAGTTCGCAGCACGCGAGGTGGCTGCTAGGCAGGACCGTGGATCCGACCACCAGGACATCCTTGGAAAGCTCCTCGCTGTGCACCATGACAAACCTGACCAATTTGACAACTCGGATCTGGTCTCAATGGCGACATCGAACATCTTCGCCGGCAGCGATACGACAGCCATTTCCATCCGCGCGATCATCTACTATATGCTGAAGTATCCCGAGGCCAAGAGAAAGCTCATTGAAGAAGTCGATACTCTTTGGCAACAAGGAAAGCTCAGTGACCCTGTTACCGTCGCTGAGTCTGAGAAAATGCCGTATCTCCAAGCTGCCATGTACGAGGCATTGAGGTTGCATCCGGCTGTTGGCATGACCCTGCCGCGTGTTGTTCCCAAAGGTGGATATGAGATTGATGGACGTTTCATGCCGGCTGGGGTAAGTTCTTTGTCAGCCTTAAGTTTATTTGAGAGATGTTTGCTGACCATGATCGTGTAGTCCGTTGTAGGGGTTAACCCGTGGGTGGTCCATCGCAACACAACAGTCTATGGCCAAGACGTACATTCTTTCAGGCCTGAGCGGTGGCTGAAAGAGGATAATGGCGACCTGCGTAAGCTACGTGGTACCATACCACCTTCGCTCGCTGACATTACTGTAATAGACCGCTTTTTCTTCGCATTCGGTTCCGGAGCGCGAATGTGCATAGGCAGAAGTAGGTCATCAGCGGAAACTTCCTTTTACAAACCGAGCTAACTTTCTACGACAGATATCAGCTGGATGGAGATGGCAAAGGCAAGATTCTTATCCCAAACTCTTCAGAGCGTTCATTGACCAATCTTGTGCTGACCACATTGCAGCTCATCCCCACTCTACTTTTACATTTTGACATTGAATTGGTCGACCCGAATGCCTTGTTGGAGGAAAAGTGCCAGTAAGTTTTGGATGTACTAGCCACCTTGAAAGTGTCTAACATTATCTTTAAGTTGGTTCGTCTCGCAGAAAGGTCTCAATGTCAGGCTTCGCAGGAGACCATCCCCGTCCGCGGTGTGAGATAAGGTTGGCTTGAGTTGACCACCAAAAGCCCAGCCCCTTCTTTGTCTCTCAGTTTGACATGAACGCCTTTCACAGAGTTCGGCGCAGAGTTCGGCGCCAGCTCAGGATGTATCCCTGGAGATCCAAATAAGAATGAACCAAAATTTCCGCATCATGGTGGTCGCATTCACTTTGCAATGATTTCCAAGCGCACATGCTTATCGACTTCATCATCTACTAGAAACCATATTCTTCCAACTCCCTTTCCAGTCCTTTACTCCAAACTGAGGCCGTAAACGTCTTCCCTTCTACGACACCAACCACATCTCGTTCTCCTCTGTCCTCGAATCCCATCCGTTGAAACATTTTCTTCGCTTTGTCATTCTCTGGGTCAGTGAGACCAAGAAACCCCTTCTGCCCTCTTTCCTCTTCAAAATACTTCATCAGTCTCTGAGCAGCCTCCGTGGCATACCCTTTCCCTTGGTACCTGTCAAGAAATGAAAATCCAAGATCGGGTGCGGTCGGGCCACCTCCAGGATATCTAGCCAGTTGCATCGTAACGCAACCGATGGGCTCGAGAGGACGCTGTGTAAAGGGGATAGTCGAACCATCCTCGTCGACGGCCTCAGGCTTTAGCGAGACCAGATACCTGCCCCAGCCCAGCTTTTCCATCCGCTCGAGGCGGGGCAAGATGTGTAGCTTCGCAATTGCCTCTCGTTTTGGCATGGTTCTTGACAGCTCGTCAAGCTTGGCGCTCCCTCGGTCGCTCATGTACTCGATGAAGAAGTCGCAATGGATATCATTGGAAGGATTGACGTGGGAGATGTACAGGCGCGGTGTGCTTAGGTGCCAATCGTAGTCAAGCATTTTGTTGGTCGTTTTCGGACAGGATGAACTATGCTGCAAACCGGTGCGGGAGGGTTCATGGGATTAGAAAGTTAAATGTACTCACTTCGTTGCGATGAGTTAAAATGGCACGAATGACATGTGCGACAATGTGATGTGTCTTTATTGCACAACAGATGGACCGAACGCTCCACAGATCCATATTTGGAAGGTGGCTTCAGGCAGACGACTTGTGTACGTCAACGGGACTTTTGTCTTACATCCGTCAGGAAAGTCTCCACCGTATTTTCGTCGTTCTTCTTCCGCATCTTCACCATGATCTGCCTTGATGAGATACGGTCACCATTTGGGCATTACAAATCCAAGGCCCTCTGCACAGAGCGCGACCTGACTTAAGATTCTTATTCATAGTATCGGTACGTATATACGTAGTCACAGTCTTTCGCACGTCTTTCCTACTTCACATCTTCAGCGCATTCTGATGAGGTAATCTCATAACGTATTCCAATACCCGATAGTGAACGTTGGCTGTATCGAATAATTCCTCAAACTGGGAGTAGAGCACAAGTACCTCCGACGATGCACACATCTCCAAACGTGTCGATCCCAACGCCTCCATCGCGTTTTCTGAGAATGGAAATTGTTTAGGGGGGTCTTCTTCGCGGTGGCGGAGGAGGTCGTCGCGCAGGCGGCCTCGGCGGAGGTCGCACTTGGACACGAGGAGGCTGAGGCGGTACGGCCAGAGGAACCACGACTGCCGGCGCCGGTCGCGGGCGCGGGCGTGGGCGAGGGCGCGGGCGTGCTGGTGGCTTTTTGTTCGCACGAGCTTGCAATCCCTCTCCAATACCCTACTCA
Source organism: Colletotrichum gloeosporioides (assembly GCF_011800055.1). NCBI lineage: Eukaryota > Fungi > Ascomycota > Sordariomycetes > Glomerellales > Glomerellaceae > Colletotrichum > Colletotrichum gloeosporioides. Next base: position 392,126 of record NW_025544727.1, read on the forward strand.
GTAATTAGAGATGTATCAATGACTCATCTGGAGATGGTGTTACTTACGGCGACGTCTGGGCTGTTCACGGCTTCGTTCCTCTGCGTCAGAAGCCAATGGTATTAGTACTAGTGAAACATCTCGTGGAAAACTCGCAGTATGCAAACCTCACCTCATTAAGAGACTTCGTATCAGTCACTGACTGTACATTGGGAACTGCAAGGCCGAATGAGACGTAGCAGGCCAAGGCCACAGTGGCCACATGCTGAAGAGAAGGGACAAGCATAACGGATCCTTATTGTAGTAATGCTAATCAATGGGCGGGGTGAGTGTGTGTGCGCGGCCGGGTATTATGTATGGGAAAAGGGGGAAAGACGCTCTGAACTTATATCTCTTGACGTCTCCAGTTCTCAACACTTCTGACCTTGTGGCTTCCTGATTGACGCCTTGAGAAACTCGTTCATGTGAACTGCTAGATTCGCCTTCAACCGATCTCCAGCTCATTATTCCCGTGCCTGGACCAGCTTAGACTTTCCAACTTGAAGTTTCAACATGAAGTCTCTGCGGCCAAGAACGAAGATCGAGAGGGGGTTGTCGTTCTGGACATGGAGTCACCATGAGGCTCTCTCACCGAGAACGAATTACACCATCCGAGACCCTGGCATCTTGGCAGGTAATGCGATATCCAATCATACACGTCCTGACCCGCCGACAGGGAACGATCTTCATACTCGACGATCATATCGTGAAGATTCAGATGCGACGAAAGTTTGTTGTTTCCTGCACGGACGAACAATAACCGCGCGGGCTCTTCAGCCGTCCCATTTTCGGAATTGATTTTGTGAGAGGCAGCATGGGAAGACAGTTGAACCCCTTCGTCAAAAAACTCACTTTTTCTGCCATCGTTTCGTTTTATTGCCATGGATGGCTATTATGGCGAACGGCTCGTCACAGGGTCTGGTCGTTGACGTTGTGCTACTGCCGGCTCATTGGAGCGATCGCCAGCGATAGAGCCCGCGGTGTATCGAATGACACCTTTGACAGCCATATAATAACCTCAAGTTCTAGGGGTACATTTGGCGCAACCTTACTTGGTACCAATGTCGCCATTAACGGCTTTTGCGCATGCAGGCTAGCGAATAAGCATGTCTTTCTTTTTGCTCCGCGCTGCACGCGCCGCAACGCCCGCGGGACTCGAATTTCCATTTCTTCCGGCCCCTTCCCCGCAAACCATCCCGCGAGCCATCCTGTGTCGGGTATAGGGGCACTCTTTGTCAGACGTGAATCAGACGAGGCTGGAGTTTATTCTCACTTGGCTCGCTGATGAATAAACCAAAAGTCCACATGCCGACATGCAGCCGCGGGAAGTCAACTGAAACGAATCACCAGAGAGGGGAAATGAAAGGGAGTTTATGCAGCCAAGAGAGAAGCCAAGAGCATCTAGACTGATGCTCGAGAATGAGGCTGACAATGAAGTCGGATTAAGTTGACGAAAACGATAGTACGCCACTTAATGCTGAAGCTATGGCCAGACGTGAGTGATGACCCGCGTGGTGCATCCTAGGTCTTTCATCACTGCCAGCTCGTCAAAAGCTTCTGTTACGGGTGGAGTTTCCGATCGCAAAGGGTCGCTGCGGGATGCCGGGGTGGCTTCCCGTGCGATTAGATGGGATCTTCGACCGTTTCGGAGTCACTGCTCATCACGGGGCTATTGAGCTCTGGCGCCGGCCGAGAAACACTGGCTGTGTGGGCAAGACCTGGCGTGGGGGTGTTTCGGAGTGCGATGTGAGGCGAACTCAGAGAGTGTGTGGGCTGGGAGTAAACGCAGATGTTGAAACCGTTTTGGGTTGCTACCATTCTTTAAGCTTAGCCTGCGCTCTGTTTCCACGACGACCGATTAAACCTCGGTGGAACATTCTGTATTTGGAGCATCAGGGAAATTTAGTACGTATGATGTAAATTGAAGTCTAGGACGTCTTTGCTGCCAAGGAATGTAAGAGCAAATGTAGGGGATTATGCAAACTGTACATCGTAGCACTCCCGTCAAGGATCCCGTGACCACCTTGGGAAATTCACCTTGGCAACCGACTTGACACTCTACGGTATTGACGTCCAAAGTGCCGGTAGTTACAGTCTCAAGGGAACTGCACCGTGCGCTCACCACCATCTTACCGTCGATGAGGTTCGGCAATGAGCCGCAGCCCTCATGAGACCGAGCTCGCCGAGTACGGCGGAAATACGAGCCGAATGTCTTGTCTGGAAGCGAAACTCGACGTTCAAGAAGTGGCCGAATCATGATGAGCACTTGGATTTCTCCGAGGGCTCGCGTCTTCTTGCCAGTGCCCATCAACTCACGCTCGGTCATAAAGCCGTCGCATGGCGCGTGCGGCGGTGAAAGCAGCTATTTCCAAGATTAGGAGCAAGTTTAAACGAGCAGAAATGGGGTCGAGATTCTTCTTCATCATGCCAAGATCCAGGATATCGGCCAAAACAACCTGTATAATGGTTACTCTGAGGTCTGGCTGCTCTGACACGAGACCCTTGATCCGAAAATGTCTTGGACGGTCCATCGTTACGAGTTGACTGGCATTCCTGGGAAATCTGGTGTTGCACTGGTCAGACCGTAGAAACATCTGGCGAGAATCGTGCCCTCTTGCTGCTTTGGGCAAAGTAATCGGTTGTCAACCGACTAAGATACCCATGTAAGCCTGGTAAACCCAATGAAAATGCTGTTGGGGTCTTGATTACTCAATTCCAGTAACTTTTCGTTCGCCCGTCCGTGTTAACTTGTATGGATATGTTTTGACCATATTCGACTTTTGTGCGGAGAATTCACATATTTTGCAGGCCATACATTGGTTACGCGCGAGACATACATAGCATTTGCTAGTATGGGAAATGGCGGGCGTTAAACAATAAATACAAAGCGTACATAGGATGCTGGGTATCTAGTTTGTATTATCTATCCTCTACTGTGATTTCCTGACAGGTTGACATTCCGGCCCGATAAGCCCTGCTGGAAACTCCTGAACAAGGAGAAATCTCGTCTCATGACTTGCTCACAATTATCCAATTCTGGAGACTGGACCACTTCGAAGACTATCATTCGGCCCACACTTGCCCACCAGGTATGGATAAGGCCTTTCAGATGCAAGCCAGTCGGGCTCGGGTGTTATTCTGATCCCACCCATGAATTACCACCGAATTCGTGAGGGGGGACTTTGCGCATCATGAAGCAACAGAAAACACGACTTGCTTGTGTTCTCTGGTTCCTGGAGGGTGCGTTCTATCCTTCTTTCAGCTCCATTATTGAATGACCAAGCTCGTATCTGGCTCATGAACTTCGGCGGCCATACGGCTCGAACGGGAACAGAGCGGAAACCACTGCCATCAGTCCAAAAAGTGCCGCGCAGACGTACAGAGGCACGGCACTGGCGGTGTTTCCCGATGACGCGACGAAGGCGGAGACAATGCCCATCAAACGGTTAAAAGCTACGGCGATGCCGTTGCCAGTAGCACGGTGAGCGGAAGGGAACACTTCGACGGTGTACGCGTAGAGGGTGCCATAGTAGATATTGATACCAAATGCTGCATAACTCGTCAGTCTGAACATTCTGTGGTTTTACGGTGTTTCTGAAAACTCACCAATTGCACAGCTGATGCCGACATTTTGTGCTGGTGTGCTCACTGCGGTGTACCCGAAGAACAGCGCCATGGAGATAATGGCTCCGATGACCATGGTGTACTTGCGACCGACCTTGGGGATGTTGGCAAGAATACCGGCCAGGATCGGTCCAGGAACGCCCGAAATGTTTGTCAGAGTGAAGTTACGCCAGGTTTCATATGGTGTCTCCTCTGCGTCAGGGACTCGAGTCGAAAGATAAGATCTGTAACTCGTGAGCTTTCTTATCACTCATGCATCAACTTGAAAGAACTCACGGGAGGAAAACATAGAACAGTGGGTACGCCAGGCCGATCAGTGTCCATGACATCCAGACCATGGAAGTGCTCCGGCTCATCTTCTTGGTAACGAAGAGACCTTTAACATGGGCACCCAATTCACGAATGACGAACTTGAAGCTGTTACGCTTCTGCCCGGCAGACTTGATTTGCCCGCACGCCTCAAGCTTCTCGAGAGTGAGCGAACACGGCCTGTTGTACTTCTGCGCCAGCTTCTGGTAGTTGCGGACAAGATCCTCGTCGCGACCAACGCTGAGGAGGTACTTCGGTGTTTCTTGTAGACGCATAATGGTGACGCGCAGAACCGAGGCGACGAAAACGAACGCGCCCGAAGTGAAGGAAACGTATCTCCAGCCAGCGTTGGTTGACCAGTTACACGTTTGGCCTTCGACGCAGTTCCATCGCTTCTGAGCTAAAGATAAGTCAGTAACACAAGATTCTTCAGCATATGACATCAGTAAGAGTTCGGAACTCACTCAAGAATCCCCAACTGATGAAGCCAACGATAGCCTGGCCCAGTCCCCACCAAAGAGCAAGAGCCGTCACGGTCCACTGCTTGTTGCTGGGAAGGAACTCGAGAAACACCGTCGGGTCAAGGACCAGATTTCCGCCTGCGCCGAATGCCGAAATAGCAACGAAGGCGGCCCAAAAGACCAGATTAGGGCTTGCGCCGGAGATGATTGTCGCCAGAGACGTGATCAGAAGCGTTACTGATTGCTGTGAGTTTCCCACCCAACTTAGACTTGAGTGGAGCAGATCATACCATTGAAGGCAATCCTCCTGCCAATGATGTCGGCCCCGAAACCCCAGAAAATCGCTCCAATCAAAAGACCGACGTACAACGACACAGTTCCGGCGTTGACGTAGTCCGACGGCGACGCCAACTCGAGGTACACTGCCGCATTCGTTACGGACTGAACAAGCGCGATAAGCGAGTCCACAGCGTAGCCGAAGCCGTTGAGCATAAAGAGCTTCCAGTGAAAGGGAGTCCAGCCGATCTCGTCGTTAGCCTGTAGAGGTCAGTTCCGTTCTTTGGGCCATTGAGATCTCATTTCACATGAGTCTTCGAGAGTGGTCGCGTCCGCATGAGTCGGGGAGACCCGTGAGAGCGTAGAGTTGTGTATCATACGTCATTGACGAGGTGCATCTTCTTGGCGAGCACGGGATCCTCGCCCTCGTTTTCCAAGATATCCATGCCGGAGCTGATGGAGACGTCCTCCGCGCCGTACGCCGGCGCATCGGAGTCGACCTTCTTCTGTGTCGTAGGATCCTTCATAGCCGCCGTGTCTTCCGATCCATACATGACCGTTGTGTTTGAGAGAGAATGCAGAAGATGCAGATGACATCGATCGAGAGAGAAGAGAAGAAAGAATCAGACGAAAAAAGGTCCCAGCTACGTGATTTATCTGCGGGGTGAGGGAACACGGTACGGCATCCGGCCAATGTCACACCTCGGGCGAAACTTGGTGCATGGGTACCCCACTATTGTACTTGAGCGTGCAGTCGTTTGAGGCCATCTATGATCTCGTTCGTCATGTTCCTTGCGGCCAACAGTCTTCAGTGTTGGCCGTCTGCATGGGTCCTCATCTTAGTGGCCAATGCATAGCTTTTCCTCACTATGGCTTTTTCCTGACCAAAAAGCCACACGTGGGATGTTGCCCTGAGCAGCAATTGCCGCAGTTGAGGGATAAAGAACCGGCCGTCAGGGTCTGCATTCTCGCCGCAAGAATATGTGATATCTTGCGTTTCTCATTGGCCGCTTGGGAACAAGCTTGAGATTGAATGAAACGTTCCTCCTGTTGGTGCTTTGGCGTGCAGCATCTACACCAATGACACGCACCAAAAACACCCCACGTGGGAGGGGCATGAACGCAAAGGCTGGGGGATCGGCAGGTTTTGCGCCTGTTACGGCTGTCCGTAGCGCCGCTACACGCTTACCGAAATATGCGAGACCCGATAAGAAATACGACGGACGGTAGCAAATTTCTGCTATAGAGTCGTGTCTCTCGAAGTCATGTGCTTTCCCACGCTTATCAGGGCAATTTGAGCTTTCGCTATCTCACCCCCGGTCCGTGCCGTGTCCGTCTCCACCCTATCAGCCCGGACTGCCGTCCCGGAGCCGATGCCGTAGCCGAGGCTCCAGTTTTCAACCCGGAAGCTTCCGGTCACGTGGGGCAGGAGGGAGAAATAAGGTAAACGGCGCTGCCATTCGTACCATTCGGGAAACAAAGAGTATGTACACATACGACATCTTAGAAGATGCCACGACGAAGGAATTTGTTCGGGATATCCACATGCTTTGCCCGCAAATACTCACACACATTCTTCCCGAGGGTGTCATACTCACTCGTCGAGTTGAAACCACGGTCCAGGTGATCTCTCAATAAGAAATGAACAGCCCTGATGCCCGGGATCTCAAATCTCTCAACCTTCTTTCCATTATCACTACCGTCCAGCAACTGCTTGATCTTTTCCGTTGTTAACACACTCCGCAGCCAGTCCCACTCATCAGCATGTCGGACGTAGAACCCAACATTGGCGTCGCTCGCCTTGTCACCCGATCGGCCACCGACAATCCATCCAAGCGGGCCCCTCGTCGTTGGACCAAAGTCGTCGAGGTCTACAGGGTTGGTAGTCTCATAGCTGGTCTGGTCGCGTGGGTAGTCTGCCCGGAGGTTCTTCTGCACTGGAATATCGATCGACTTGCCAGCCCACGGCATCTCGACGCGGTGCTTCACCTCAGACTGCGGTAACAGGGTGACGTAGTATTCGAAAAAGGGCTTTCCTTCCGATTGCCTCTGATCATTGCCCAAAGTCGCTCCGGGGCAGCTTTGCAGGAAATTCTCCATGCACCAGCGGTTGAAACCAGGGACGTCAAGGGTGAACTTGTCGACCAGTGCCTTGCGCTTTGTCTGAACGAATATCCGGAAGTCGACTGTTGCCACTTCTTGGTTTCGTGGATTCTCTGGGCAGTAGCCGTTGAGAGTGAATTTGAGGCAGGACAGATCCTTGATGGCATCGCCAATCGAGTGGCGAATCTGCCGCTCCGTCCACTCGGCCTTGGCTTCGAGATCGAGGCCGACAATGTAGTAGTGAAACTCCGCTTGGTATCCACCAAAGGCAGTCAATCCAACTTTCGTCGTCGACGGCGCTGGAAGGCCCTTGACGCCGGTGACTTGCACCCGATCCGGGCCAACCTGGGTCATCACCACACCTTCGAGGTTGGCAGTGACATCGGAGCCGTAGTAAAGGGGTCCTTGAATTTCATACAGCAGCTGCGAGCTGACTGTTCCAACGGACACTTCACCTCCAGTTCCAGGCTCCTTGGTAATGACGCAGGTGCCGTCTGCCTCAACTTCCGCGATGGGGAACCCAATGTTCTCACACTTGTCCATCAACGCCTTGAAGCCGGAGTAGTACCCGCCGCAGACGTACGCAGAGCACTCTATCAAATGCCCGCATACGAGCGAGCCAGCAATTTGGTCGAGGTCGGTTTCGCGGTCCCAGCCGTGCCACCACATTGACGCGCCGATTGTCGGGGCTGCGTCGGCAACACGACCAGCAATGACAATGTCACAACCTTGACGGAGAGCTTCAGCGATGCCAGCGCCGCCGAGGTAACATCTAGAGCTTGTGAGTATATCGTAATCTCCTTAATAGTGGTATGATTCGTCTTACTGTGCAGCAAGAATGTCATCGAACCCCCAGTCCTTCAACGGCTGCCCGTTCATCAAACTCGTGAAAACCTCACCCTCAGCGTGCAGCCTCTTCACCGTCTCAGTGACTTCGTCGCCACTGACCCAGCCGACCTTCAAGTCCAGCCCCTGCTTCTTGATCTCTTCTTCAACCAACCCTGCGAGCAACTCGGTGTCACTGGCGCCGGCGTTGACGGCCATCTTGATGTTCTTCTTCTCCATGTACGACAGCGCCGGCGAGAGGTTCTCCATGAACGTGGGGTCGAAAAGGCCAACGGTGTCCGCTGCAAGCTGTCCGGCCTGCTTCAGCCGTTGGTTTTCGGTCTTTTGTGCTCCGTGGAGTGTCATGGTACACTCTGACAACCAGTCGCCGATGATGCAGTCGATGTCGCAGTTCTTGGCGAGGTCACCGATGGCGCGCTGCCGGTCGGAGAAGCCGCCGGAGGAGCCGGCGATCCGAATCGCTCTTTTTACGGACGGCATGGTGATGTTCGATAGGCGTGATCGTAACAAGGAGGATACTGGGTGTTTGCAAGAAACCAAGTGCCCATCTTAGGAACACCCTGAGCTTGACGTATGGTGGACCCCATAGGCTATAAGTATATTTCCATTATCCAACTTGCCGGAGTCCATTAGCCCAAGCTAGCCGAAGCCTCTGTTCATGAGCATAGCAGAGCCTCTTGGTCGCTCCGTACCCTCCCCGGAGTTTTCTGAGACCAGTTGTGGGGGGCTCCCCCGCGTCGCGGGTCATGGTCCGGGGAAGGTCGCGACCCCGAACGGAAAAGGATACCCAACCCCACGGACCTGATCCCGGCGACTCGGTTTCGGCAACATGGTTTCTCGGAAATGATGAACCATGGCCAACATCCCTTCTCATGGCAAATCTGACTCGACTTGCGCTGCAAGAATTGAGTTTCAGAGTCATTGTTGCAGATATTCTCCGTCTTATAACCGGGCCATCCGATGATAGATGCAATTGCGGGTACTTCAGCCGGTCTAGATGGGCAACGTCAAAACAAGACAGCATCAAACCTTCGAAACTCCATTCTTTTTCTCTTTTTCGAGGCTTCGTTGGGGTTTTGGTCTTCCAAGTCTTTGGGCTTCATATCGAAGGCTCACACTAGAAGTGCAGCGATGATGCTTCATATACCTAACTGACCTCCGTCAGCGCAGACTTCCGCATAGCTAAGTTGCTCTTGTAGCATGTCCTTGATATGCAACTTTGAATCTCTTTCAGAGGTCTTCTGTGAGGAGGTAGTGAGTCAGTATACCGCCGATGGCTCGCCTGCCAAGAGCATACGTATTCACAAAAACACAATTCGAGGCAAGATGAAATTTGTTCTCCAACGATATACGCGTGATGGTTGCACAAAATGAAAGAGTTGACAATCATATTGTCTATCCTCGCTTGCCGCACATTTGAGGAAGCTCTCAAAACCTGTTCCGCAATTGGTTCATCACGAAATGATTGCTCAATGACCACGAGAAACAGGTTGAAAAGGGCCTCATTTCAAAATCGCGGACTCCGACCGGAAAAGGCGGTAGAGTGTGGCTGAAAGAAATCTCAAGCTCTCTTCCAGCCTAGCATCGAGTGGCTAAGACATGGCGTCTGGGGTGACTGAGTCCAGCAGGCGTCTTGGCCGTTTTCAATGCAAGGCGTTCCAAATGCCGTGGCACCCGCATTGTAGCAGTGAAGGAGCTGTCCGAGTTCGACTGAATGCGCCCCCAGTATCACATAATATTGGACATGCAGTGGAACACAGACGGTGGCACAGCCGTGAGACAGGGCAAGCGAGGATCAAATGAAGGGCACATTGCAGCCGCGAAGCGGACGACGGAAACCCAGTGCGTCCGCCCTTCATTCGGACAAAGAGCGACACGGCGCAGAGCAGATCCAACACTCTCAAAGACAGCGACGGGCAGGCAACCTGACGAGTGCACGTAATTTTGTGTGCAGATCATCGTCATTAGAGGCGCAATCCGCCAACTGCCTGTCAGGGTTGCGTTGTCCAGTGCAAACCCAGCTCTTTCGCAGGCGATGCAACATCAGCCCTGATTGATTAACGCCCTCAGGGATCCTGGCGGCCCAAGGGGGGTTAGTTAAGGTCGTGCGCTCTTTCGGGGAACAGGCGGCATGCGGAGACGGGCGGAGTCGCTGAAGCAAAGGCCGCCGATGAATCTGTCATCAACCCTTGCTGGATCATAAAGGCCTGCGGGCCTGGAACGGCGAGCTGGGAAACATCTGGTGCCTGGACCAGTCCTGCCAGTAACACAGTCCTGTCATCCGATGGTAAGGCGCAAATGTCGATGGAGCGCTAGGATGCAATGGAGACAGCTGGGACTAAAGTTTGGGACGGAACTGACAAGCGCGCGAGCCAACCTCCCGGGGTCGGGCTTAGGCCGAACTCAAAGAGACAGAAGGCGTTCTTGGGAAGCGAGAGGCGCGGAAGGGGTACGGGTCCGTCTCAATTGTTCGCCGGGAAGCCGTTGTGCCAGCCAAGTGCCAGCGCCACCGTTGTGTTGGACCTTGATCGGGTTCTATTATGGCTGGCGATCAATGGGGTCTTGGGCATTCATGTTGCTCCGTCTTATCCGTGCCATGCGTGAAGACACCGGAACACTACTCAGAGCTCACAACTTCGCATCTTGTTTACACTCTCCATATTTTCATGAATCATAATTCTCTGGCGCCAGGCACCGGGGGGCAAGCAAAGTCTTCAGCACAACATCCGCCATGCCGTTACGAGAGATCACTATGAACGATGCTTGGCGTCATGGGTACCCCCGGGCGACTCCATGCGGGGAAATTGGACCATTGACCAGCTTGAGGACCCGACAACCCGAGAAGAGCTCGTAGGCGGCAGGCCAACGACTGGGAGGAGAGCTTGCGCTACCGTTCCCCCGGGCCATCGCGCGAATCACACTGTACCTTGACCGCAGTCCCGGATCATCAATGACCTTTTCCAGAGTTCAGCTGCATGCACCTTGGCAACCCTCGCCGGATCCATGTCCATCCAGAAACCGCCGGTCCGTTTCTGCTCTCTCTCAGCTGAAATATGTGTCAGTCTCCCATCAGCGGCGGCAGCAAAAAGAAAGCCTCGCCCTCTCGTCCACCCATCACATCCCATCCATCCTTCCAGCTGTCCTCCTTACACCTTCCCGCCCTTCACTACCGCCCCCGCGTGCGACGGACTCGAAAGACACGAGACTAGCATAAAGGCAGCTTGGCAAATGGCTGGGGGTGTGTTGGTGGTATGCCGTAGCTGACTCAGACTACCCGTCTGCCGTCTGCCATTCCCTTTGATCCTTTCCCTTTCCTGTGCCCTTCGCTTTTGAGTAACCCCAATATTGCGCAGCGTCCCTTTTGGCTCTTAAGAATCCAGTCCTTGCCTGTCACGTTCGTCCCATCCTGTCCGTCTCCCTTGATCTCTTTCCCCACACCCCGACTTCAAACACGGCCTCAACGTCGAAGCATCGAAACGATTTATTTCTAGCACCGATTCCGAGGACCCGTCGCCGTTTTCGTCCAAGCAGCAACCGGGAGCTCAAAGACCTTCGAGATCAATTCTCCTCTAAGCCCTTCGATCAGGCCGGACGGGAGTACCTCGAACGAGCACTTAGACTACATATCACCATGTCGGCCGCGGCATAACACGCCATGGTTGCCATTGCCGTCGAGCAGCTGCGAACATAACCTCCACCGACGACGCATACCGTGAAAGCGACGAGAACAGCGACAACGAGATCATGATCATGTCAGTAGACGTAACCTTCGACATCGTCACCGCCAGCATATGCGCGGCTCTCATCCTCGTCCGCTGCGGCTACCGCATCTTCTCGCGCTGCAGGGTCCACGACTCGTGCCACCGGACATGGCACGCCGACGACGCCTACATGGCCTTTGCCATCGTGCCTCTCATCGGCCGCACCACCTGCATCGCAATCTCCTTCGTCCTCAACCCGACACACACCTTCGGCCTACCAACACCAGAAGACGCCGCCGCGCAGGGCGTCTCCATCGCGCAGCTTGAGGAGAACTATGTCGCCTCGCGGAAGCTGCTGATCCCGTCACGAATATTTTATGCCATGTTGTAAGTTCGCTTGCATGCCGCCCCCAGGTCTCACTCGCATGTCGATCCAGCCTTGCGAGGCAACCTGGCGGTGAGACGATCTTCAATATCAAATGCACGTCTGACTCAGCTTTTTTTCTTGCCTTCTAGTTTGTGGTCTCTGAAGCTGTGCCTGCTCAACTTCTATTCCCGTTTCGTCGATGTCTTCCATTGGGGGAAGGTCGCCACTACTGCGCTCTGGTGGTTCATTGTCGTCACTTTCTTTATTGTCTTGATACCCACTCTAGCCGAATGCCGGCCACTGTCTTTGTAAGTCGATGATCTGCGCTCCCATCCCAAGGCTCTGTTTGGGCTAATATCTGTTAGGATGTGGCTTCCTGATCCGACGGGTCAATACTCCTGTCACCGAGCGGTCGGCAATCTTGTCACCATGGCTGTCTTTAACATTGTCACTGATATCGCCCTCATCATTTTTCCGTTTCCCATCCTTCGTCACGTCAAGCTTGACGGAAAAGTGTAAGTCACTATTGCGACAAACCCGACGAACATCGTCACTAACATCCAGCAGAAAAGCGCAACTCATTCTTCTCTTCAGCATTGCTGGCCTCATTGTAGTAATTACCATCATGCGACTGCCCATGATACTGAACCAGGCAGTATCGCAGCGGTCTCGCTCCATGGTGAGTTTCTTCCGCGATACTTGAAAGATGAACTAGAGACTAACCTATCCTAGTGGGCATCCATCGAGATACTCTGCGCTTGCATCGTCGCAAACACCGCCTTCTTCTACGCACTCCTCAAAGACTACCAACGAGGCCACGACTCTCGCGTGACCGGCTCGAGTAGCTACGCACGCCAGCCTGACTTCTACATGCAGGCCATCCCATCGCCCGAAATGAGGCGGGGTTCGGAGCCGTCAGACCGGCTAGACACGGCGGATTGCTGGAGGCGAGAGAGCAGGTCGAGTAGATCCAGTAGCATACCGATCATACCGTGAGGATGATTCGCCAAACAATTGATTTTTGTCAAAGACCAGATAACAGAGACATGCCGTGATAGCCCCAAATTCCACAAGCTTTTCGGCTGCGCCATTCCGAAGCAGCGCGGCGCGGCTCGGACACGCCCCCGTAATACGTCTCGTTCTTTTGGGGGCTGGTCAGGGGTAGTGCTGACGTTGACGTCAGCAGCCACATCTCGCGAGGGCCTGTTGAAAAGATGCGTCGGCACAACTATTCGCCAAGAAAACATGGAGTTATCTCATCCAATCTCATCTTCGATTCCTGAATAAAGTTTCCTGTCAACCACGGACCGAATCCGCTGTCACCGAAAGCCTTCGTTCAAGCCACAGACCCAACAAACAGGTTCATTCGGACCGACACCATGAGCATCCGAGCGATCGCCAACCTGTCCAACTGGTCCTTCGGGGCCATATGCGTCCTCTCGGCACTTCCCTTCGTTGGCATCTCCTTCCCGAACCAGCGTGCGGCGGATTACTACGCCGGCAAAAACAGGTGGATATCCGAGCTCTCCGGAGGCCGGCTTGACCCCACTCAGGCCGGGTATGCCGGTGCCGTGCTGCGGATCGCGGTGGGTACCGCCGTCTTGGTCCCGGCGACGAGGGAAGCGGCTTTGCTGATCAACGGGGCTATTGTAACACGAGGTACGATGTTGGCGGTGCGGGACGGGAAACCTCTTCTGCCGCAATGGGGCATGTTGGGTATCGTTGCTTGGTGTCTTGTGCTGGGTCGGGTGGCGAGGTGAAAATGTCTCCCAATACGGATTAAAGCTTTATAGGTTTGGAGAAAGCCGGGTGACCAACTCGCGTTACATCCCACGCGTCTGGATAATTTCTTAGGTTGTAAATGAATGGCGGGACATGTCTAACCCTGTCGCTCTTTAAATTTAAGTCTTAGGTAAATGGGGCCTCTAGCAGTGAGTGAAAATGACGCCTGACTTCAATACTCCCCGGAAGGATTCTCAACCTGCGGGGGCCAGCCGCCCGTATGATCTGATTTGGGCACGCGATCCTTTCGCTTGGTATGAGACCACTGTAAGCCGCGCATTATCCCGATTGACGAAGCCTTGCGTGTGGATTGCGGCGGCGACTTATTTCATCGGGCGTCTTCGGAGCCGGGATAGGTTTTCGTCCACCGGAATAAGTTCTTACGCAACTGCACCCATTCGGTGTGTTTGGTGGGAAACCCGCCGCGCCGGCTTACCGGCAATCTGACATGCATCCAATGGCAGCCCAAGTCCCTTGCGGGACACGGGAGCCTATTTAGATCTTCAGTCCCGGATTAATCGGTGCCTCGTACTATATATTCGTCGCACAATTCCTTGAAATGCTAGAGTAAATGACATCTCAGCTTCAAACTCGCGATGGACAACAAGAACGGCGAGTTGCAGCCGTCCGCTGCGGGCAAGAACACCACGACGATCGGGCACAAGCTCCAAGACCCCGCCCGCGCGATCTACGGCTGGAGACTTCATATCTGCATGCTAGGGTAAGTCTGATTGACATGGGTTCATCTCGCTCAACTTTATCTCAACATGGAGACTGACATGGGTTCTCCAGCCTAGCATTAGCTCTGTTCCTTTCCGCGTTAGAGACCACCATCATCGCCACGGCTCTCACCACGATCGGGACTCATTTCAATGACTACAACAAAGTTGGCTGGGTGGTAACAGCGTTTCTGGTAACCAACAGCGGTAAGTTCATACCTGATCAAACCATCCGTCGAACAAACCAGCTGAACATCCGGCCTAGGCTTCATTCTCACCTACTCCAAGTTGACCGACATCTTTGGCCAACGAAATATCCTTCTATTCGCCTTGGCATGGTTCGCCCTCTTCTCGGGACTTTGCGCTGCGGCTCAGTCGATGACTTTGACGCATTTGTAAGCCTACACCTAGTTCTCATGTCTTGCTCTCTAATATCAAACAACGTTCCACAGAATTGTCTTTCGCGCTCTTCAGGGAATCGGCGGTTCCGGCATATTCTCCGTTGTCTTTGTCTCCGTGATTGATATCTGCCCTGCTCGATGGTTGGGGCCGTATTCAGCAGCAGTGAGCTCGGTATTCGCCCTCGCAAGCATCCTCGGCCCAATCCTTGGAGGAGTGATCAGCGACACCGGGGACTGGAAATGGATCTTCCTCCTGAAGTGAGTTATGGCACCCAGCCTGCAGTGACTTTCCGGCTCTTACTAACGCACACCCAAAGTGTGCCCGCAGCAGGAATTGCTGGCGCCGTCCTCGTCTGGTCCTTCCCTAAAGATGATATGGACTTCGGCAAGTCCGTCTTCAAACGCATTGACTTCATTGGGTCGCTGTTGTCCATCGGATCGGCTGTCTTGTTGCTTTACGGACTTCAGACTGGAGGCGCAGAGCACCCGTGGAGCGACTCCAGAATCGTCGGGACTATCGTGGCAGGCGGTATTGCCGTCGTGTTTTTCTTCCTCTACGAATGGTTTATTCAGCGTAACTCGGCAGCCGTCATCGAGCCGGTGATGCCTTTCCGTCTCTTCAAGATTCCGAGAGTTACTTTCCTACTACTGTAAGAATTTCTGTCGAGTCCCCTGCCACCTTGTGTGCAAGAACAGTTCCTGACAAAGACGCAGCACTGCCTTCTTCCAAGGCGCCGTATTCTATGCGGTCGTCATCGTGCTCCCGCAACTAAACCAGCTTGTCCATCTGAACTCCGCCACAATGGCAGGCATTCGATTACTACCCCTTCTCCTGGTGTCATCCTTCTGCTCCATGTTTTCCGGGATAGCGCTATCCAAGACGACTCGTTACGGCTGGTACACAATCACCATCAGTACCGTTCTCGTTGTCCTGGGCGTGGGCCTCCTTGTCGAAATCCCGTTCAGCGAGAAGGTCCTAGACAGATACTACGGTTACGAAGTCATCATCGGCGTAGGCATGGGCACTGCGGTGCCCATTCTCATGGTGATGGGACGAGTAGAGGTTGAAGACCGAGACAATGGTGAGTTAAATCCTGTAACACCGTCAACAAGTCGACCTCCCAACTCACGCTTCTGTGCAGCCGCCATGATGGGCGCCTACAACACCATCCGTACAATGGGAGGCTGCATAGCAATCTCAGTCTGCTCGGCAATCCTGCATAGCGAGATGCCCAAGCGTCTCGATTCGTTGCCGGAGGATGTAATGAGGTCACTCCTGGCTTCGCCCACAACGGTGTTGCCCCAGCTGGAGAAACCCGTCGCTTTAATGGTGCGCAAGACATACAATGATGTGTATCGCCTGCAGTTGATTGCGGTAACTGTCTTCGCTGCTGCTATGCTTGTCTTCTCCGTGCCGCCCCTATTCCTCCACGCAAGGTCGATGGCTTCGGAAAAGAATGGGGAAGAAAGCAGAGAACGTGACACACAGAGTCCCGAAGAGAAGCAGAATGCCGTCTAGAGACCTTTTGGATGAGCCACTGAGACGTTGCCCAAAATTCGGAAACATTGGTTTTATCTTTGTATACTAGATTGGAATACCCCCATCATTAAAAATTGGCGGCCACTAGGCACGCTTAATCTAAGCATTGCAGTCAGCCAACTCACATCTCTCATCCCATTACTTTGGGCCACTACAGCGGTCCCGGTTCTTCGTCATACATTTATGGCTCGAGAACGACAGCCCCGGGGAAGACGAATTTCCTATTCCGGTAATGCTCCGGAGTAGTGGGACTCGAGCCCGTCTCGAACACTTAGCGGCGCAACTTCATCCCACCGGAACCATCCCGGTGGAAGAGCCAAGATAAATCAAAGGCATAATTTGGGAACTAGGTCAACTAGCTGAGCACGACATCTGTGATGTGTTGTGCATGCTTGATGGGACAAAAGTCCCGAGGAGGGGGAACTGGGGCAAGACCGAGGACCAGGATGCCGGATCAACTGGCATGGCAAGTGAATCATGACCGAAACTGCGTACCGGGCAGGCTTGGTAGATATCGAATGTGACATGTGGATGGAATCTGACAATGTTAGATGACCGGCATATTATGAGTCGATCATCTCTATTCCTTGTCGGGCTCTTAACTGCAGGGCACCTTGGACGGCGACTACTGCGGCCCGAACCTACTCCCATGCACATGCGACTTGCTTCGATCTCAGATGAGGGGTAACGTCAACATTACCGAGGACTCGAATCTGACCCCCACGATAATGGAGTCAAAGCCTGTTGCTTACTGGGTTTGGAGTCATATAAGAACCGGTAACGTGGGCAGCCTAGCCACTTTCTTGTACGCACGCTGCAATGCAGGACGGGATCTATGACTAGGTTGTCAATGGCACGTTGACATGTGTTAGGCTGGGATGAGGATGCAAGGGCGATCGACAGACGCTGAAAAGATTTCAACGTTGACATGTGATGACCTTGACCTTATTTACGTCAACCAACGTTCCTCATGAATAAATGTTATACTTCGGGGCCAACAACATTTGTCCAGCTCGTTGAAAGCAAATCTGAGAAACTTCCTTGGAATATCAAAATGAAAACAAATCTGGGAAAGCCCTTACCCGTGAGGATATCGCTTCCTGGTCGAGTTCGGAAAAGTTGCCAGCGAGCAGCCCTCCAGCGGACCGTATTCCCGAATGATGGCTGCCAGTCTACACGCTGATTGGCCCATTTGAGGGATACATGGGTTCAACATCGCTTTCAGAAGTGCCGACTTTCCATTAATATCACACTGCCTATTTCGCATTCAAATCAAAGTTGCACCCTCATCCGGGGTCATAAGGCTGATTCTCATCCAATCTTCGTCCCAGCTTATCTGATGAGCCTCAACCAACCTCTAAAGCCTCGTTTGCGCCACGGTCGTCGGTCTTAAGACTCTATCACCTAGGCGGTCGGCTCGCGTTGTCTAGGTTTCCCGACGAGCTTCCGAGCAGCATCCCAGAGCTGCACACCGTAGAAGCAAGGTTGTCGCGGCTGTCCAAGGATCTAATCCGAACCGTTGCGCTCCAAGTGGAGAGCCCCAGCAGAAAATTGGAGGAACAGGAGGAGAAGTGGGTTCGCACTTCATCCCTGGTCAGCTTCGGTCAGAGTCCGCGTTGTCGTGGGCGCTAAAGTCCGGGACGAGAAAAGGTGGAGGACGCTGTTTACTCCAGAACAGCGGCGTCTCCCCAGAGATTTGGTTGTGGAATTGCGGGATATGAAAACGCGGGGATCTTGTGTGCCGAGGAGTTGGCATTCCGACTCTTTTTCGTCTTTTGGCTGCCCGGGAAAATATTGAATTTGGGATGATGCCTTGGATATCAGCCAACTGGGCACATTTGCATGACTTACATCTTTGTCACCGCCCACAAGAAATCTCCACAGCGACTTGAATTTTTTTTTTACCGTTGGGGAAATTTCTCCAATTCTTGACCCCTCGTAGACCGTTCTCCAAATATCAAGAATTGCAGGCAGGGATACCAATGGACATGCAACCTGGGCAGATGACAACCATGCAGGGTTTACACTTAGGAGATGCCCATCCTGAAGATTATTGCATGCAAGATTCTTATCATTACGTATTCATTCCATTGTTTGTGATGCTTGCCAGGTCCTGCAATAGCACAGGCTTTTCAAAGTAGCAAACATCGGGTTTTACATGTACAAAGCGCTCTTTATCATGGGTATCAAATAACCATTAATTTAATCCTTCATTCAACGTCTCGTGACAGCGTTCGCTTAGACGAGGTACCTGAAGCCCTTGCCCATCTTGCGCGCCGCCTCAATCTCCTCAGTGTTGGTAATCTCAGCGGTCTGGTGCGCAACGTCACCGTGGACCTCCCACGCGCGCTCGCCGTCCTCAAGCTGCTTGTTGAGGTTGTCAAGGATGCGCTTGAAGATGTAGCAGCCGATGATGGTGACACCGAACATAGCGGTGACGATGCCGTAGCTCTTGCGGAAGCCGTTCTCCTTGAGGTCCCAGACGTAGGAGCCGGCGACATTGCCGAGCTGGGAGAAGGCGTTGATCATGGCGATGGCGACGGCACGCTTAGCCGGGGGACGGGGGAAAGAAGAGGAGATCCAGGAGTAGAAAACGATGAATCCAGCGTAAGAGCTAGCCTGGAGGAAGAGGGCGATGTAGCGAGCGGCAACGTTCAGAGTCGACATCGAAATGATGAAACCAACGAGGCCAACGCAGATGGGGCCGACGATGTGCCAGAATCTCTCCTGGGTGCGATCGGCGTGCCAGGCGTTGATGAGAGAGATGATGCAGGAGAAGGCCCAGGGAGGGGAGCTCATCAACAGGGTCGGGACGTAGCCGAAGCCGAGGGTGCCGGTGAGAGTAGGGAAGAAGGCGTTGAAGGACAGGCCGACGACGTAGGCAGTGAAGGTCAACATCATGACGTAGATCTTGACGTCCTTGACAGCCATGTAGAGACCGTCCAGAGGTCCCATGTCGGCGGAATCGGCATCGGCCTCACCAACATCCTCAGTCATGCGGAGCTGGGCGACGTACAGCTCCTCCTCGGTGAAGCCCTTGGAGTTGGTGGGGAGATCGGGGAGGATGAAGGCGGCGGAGATGGCGACAGCCATGGTGACGGCGCCCTCGATCCAGAACAGCCAGCGCCAGGCAGCGTGTCCGAGAACGCCCTGCATGTTGGACAGGACACCGGCACCGACAAGGGCCGAGAAGGCGTTGGAGATGAGGTTACCGCAGAACAGGATAGCGTTGCGGGTGGTCAGCTCGCGGCGGGTGTACCACTTGGAGAGAATGAGCAGGGCACCGGGCAGGAAGGCGGCCTCGATGAAGCCCAAGCAGAAACGGGTAGCGACCATGCCGCCGAAGTTGTTGGTGACACCGGACAGAGTCGAAATGAGACCCCAGACCAGCATGGCGGCGGAGATGTACAACGAAGGGCGGGAGATCTTGTTGATGATCATGTTCGAGGGGACCTGCATGAGAATGTAGCCGACGTAGAGAATACTCAAGCAGGTGGCGTATTGCGTGTTGTCGAGCTTGAGGTCATCTTGCAGACCGCGAAGACGGGCGGCGGCGATGTTGTTTCTGTCGAGGTAGTCTGTTGTTCACCATGTAAGCCTTTGTAAGAGAGCGATTGAACAGCTGGTGAGAACCTACTCAGGATGTAAATGAGAACGAAGAGAGAGCAGCGCGTGTCGAGCTTGCGCTTCATGCTCTTCTCAACGGCAGCGCGACGCGCCGGGTCCATGGTGCGAGGCGCATTGGGGTCCTGGGGCTGCTGGTTCTCGACGTTGTCGGCGTGGACGCCCTTGGCGGTTTCCGCCTGGTCAATCTTGTCATCCATCTTTGCTGGTGATGTCGGATCTCAGACTTGACTCTTCACACAACGGGTTGTCGAAAGGGAGGGCCGGGCCAGGAGTAAGACTGGTGAGAGTGGTCGAGGAGAAGGGACGTCTGGATTGAGTCGACTTATATCCCGGATGAGGCGTCTCGGAGACGGGAAGCTAAAGCTTATAAAGGGGTGGCAGGCTTCGGTCAAGATCCGCGGGGGAACAAATAGCCACCCCTCAACAACATTTTTAATGTGGGGTGAACACCAGCTGCACCCATCCCGTCCCATCTCGTCCTCCAAGTGCGCTGCGCGCGTGGGAAGTAAGAGTTTGACGCCTGTCCGGGATCTGTACGAGTGCCCCTGGGTTGGTCCGGCCTAACGACAGCTCCGGCGATGCAGCTGCAATGGGGCTTCTTCGGCCGCATCAGGATGACGTGGGGATAAACCCATCCAAGGGGTGAAAGCGCGGGTTGGATGGGGGAGATGTTGGAGTGCTTGAGAGACCACAGAGACCGCTCGCCGCTTCGCGTTCGCGTGCGCGGGGAACGTCACCCTGCATCCCGGGGCAAGACGAGCAAAGGCCCAAGGGTGATGAGCAGCTCCATTTGCTCCATTCGCTCCAGTCCCCGAAAGCCGGGTCCTGGTGGTCACATGGAGTCCTGGAGGGCCCCGAAGGTGGGAATCCCAAGTACCTTTCGTGTTCGAAATCCCCAGTTTCCAAGGCGTTTCCCCGAGGGGATCCCGCAATCCCTCTTGTTTGAAAAATGCTCGCACGATTGGGGTATCTCTTTAGACGCAGAATAGGACCGATGTCTTCACCGGAGCGCCCCGCTGCCTTGGCGTTGATTCGCCTCAGCTGCCGCGCGAGATCCGTTATTCCGTATCTAAGCTGCGGCGTTGCTGCACGAGCCTGGCCCGCGTTGGAAAAGAAAGCTACCCATCCAAGCATTTTCAGCGTCCTTTCTCCGCAGGAATGTGGGACTGGTATGGGGAGGCAACGTGGGGAAAATCGTCCAATGAAGTTCTCACCGACTAGACGAGCTTGTCCCTTTACGGACGAATATCCCGGCGTGGGTTCCCTGTTCCGGGAATAAGACCGACGAAAGACGCTCTTTAAGGCGCGGAGTCTTGCGGAGTTTATCGACCGTGACGTGATTTGGTCGTTTCGAAATTTCCTACCCTTCCCGAGCCGACTATCAACTCTGAACAGCTACTGTCTCGTTCTCGCAAACATCAGCTCACGTGGCTGCTTTCTTGACGGCGATTATGACGTGTTTCGGAGTTTTCGCTGACAGCATTAAACATGGCTTGACCAACGGTCTGTAAAACAGTTACCACAAGACGCGCCTCGGCTCTTTGGGGTCACATCAGGCCGTTGGATCGTTCTACATGAAGTTCATGCACGTCAAAAATTGTCGCCCAGATTCTTGGAACGAAGAAAACTGGATGCTGGGTTCTAGCAATTTCCGATTCTTCGACACCGCAACATGCCCATAGCTTGGCAGGCTTGGCTGGACCTAGACTCGTCATGGCCCCGTGGGGATTTCTTCTGTATTATAAATCTCAACGTCGAATTAACATGGAGGTCGGACTGGGTTTGCCTGGCAAAATGTGTCCGGGCGTTCCTGATGCTCCTCGACTTAGTTCCAGTCTGAAGCCTCGTTGGTAGCTCGAAAGCCGACCTGCTCGGGCCAAGAACCTAAAGCCGCACCTGTACCGGATATGATCTTGAACGTGTTTGCCTCACTGCCTTCCGCCATGCATTAGGATTCGCTCTTCACATTTCGAACACCTGGCAAGAAGGACGGAGACGCGATAGAAAGTGTTTTCAGAAGATTGACCTCGAAAATCATGCAAATGAGTCCCAGATATCCTGAAAAGAAGCCTTTGTCCAAGCGGAAATACACACAGGAAAAATAACCGTAAATAAATACTTGTACCAAATCAGTACGACTGCCTCAGAACAAGGGGCTTGCAGGTCAGTTGCGGAACCAGTTAGGCGTTTTCTCTTTCATGCGGGGGAAGACGTCGGGTAAGCGGATGCTTTAACAGACCAAAACGCGGAGAGGGAACTTTTTATTCTACCTGCGTGGAGAGCGCACCTCTAACTCTGGGGACGGATTGGTATGCGTCAGCACCCTTAGCAAAGCAGTAAGTCTACATGTAGCTTGCTGTTGCTACGGAAATGCTTGAAGAACCCTCCACAGCAGAACGGCTGACAGTCAGACTAATCTCAGCCCCCACAATCACCTTATGCTATCTATCCCCTACAGTACTTCTTCCGTCGACTGCGGAAGGCGTGAAGCTGAGAACCTAAAGGAAGAGGTTTCAAAGAAAGATGTCCCAAGGCAGCCTACTCTTTGATTATCGATCATTGATAGGCAGTACAGAGGATGACGCAGGTCTGAGGTGGGAGTAAATTGCAGATGTGCTCTTTTGGGAAGTGATAATGCCGACGCAGCAAAGAATACTGATTATGAGAGCTCTGTATCGCGTTGTCGGGGCATAGTAGGCTGTATATCATGTGGAGCCCTAGGTCTTTACTATTCGAAAGAGGGATCTTGGATGTAAGTCAGATTCATTGTGACTTTCTACGACTAGAGCGACGCTTAAATGCTTCCTACGACGGACTTTTGCGTGAGATATTAGTATTCTAGCGTGGTTCTGACAATCCCCATTGTCACTTGAACTGCAGTTTATGTTTGAAGCTGGGTACTACTCCTAGCAATCTCACTCGTAGCTCGTAGCTTCAACAACTCCACTAGTCCGAGTCCCCTAAGGGCGCGCTGTTCACGACCTCTGCAAGCTTCACTGTCCAAAGCTTATCCATACCCAAGATGATTAGTGTGTCTCCGGCCAACTCAAACTGCACGATTGCCGTAGAGACTGGGTTCCTCGTAAAGTAATACGCGTTGAACACGCCGATGATCTTGCCCTCTGCAGACCGCACCACGACTCCTTCACCTTCACCCGTCCAGACTCTCCCCTTGTCGTCAATTCGGATACCATCGGGAGCTTGCATTCTAGCAACACCAAAGATGCGCTTATTGACAGGCCACATGTTTTCGTCAAAGTCGTAACTGTAGATGGCCGGCGCGCCAACCTTGGCAGGTAAACCCCAGATGCGGCTCCTCTCCTCACCGCCAAAGTCTGTGACCCAAAGCTTCTTCTGGTCTTTGGAAACCCGCACGCCGTTGGCAATCGGGTAGTCGGTTCTGCTGATGGCCGGAAGCAGCGTCTTAGCCTGTGGGTCGAAGCGCCATAGACCTTGCGGGACCGTGTCATTGCTGACGACACTGTCGACGGAGGGAAGAATCGTGATATACATGTACGACTTATTTGTACCAGACTGCGTGGCCCATGCCACGTCGTCAACGGCGTCGAACTTGAGGCCGAAGTATGAGTTTAAGATCCACTCAACTTCACCCGTCTCGATGTCGACGGCGAAGACACCACCAGGCCAGCTGCGGATGTCATCACGAAGGCTGGTGAAGTACACGCGGCCTTGATGGTAATACCCGCCGTTGGGGTTCTGAAGGGGCTCCGACGTAGTCAGATTGCGGATGGTGCCGTCATTCAGACTCAGAATCTCGACACGAGTTGGGCCATCGTTGATCCACGTCGTGTACCAAACCTCGTTGCGCTCGCTTACCCAGACTCCAGCTTCGCCAGCAAAGTTCTCCTCGCGCTGGTCGATGAGCGTCGGCTCCGGGTTTGGTCCAAGGAGAGCAAGAAATTCGTCGTCGTAGGAGATGAAAGGTGCTTTCTTCGCAGCGGCGAAAAGGGCATTGGTTTCGTCCGAAGTCGAGTTCCCGGTCACAAAAGCATTAAAGATGCTTCCTTCAAAAGTGCCAGGGAGTAGATAAGTTAGTTCGTAAGGAATGGATACAACGTCCGCGCAGAATACGGGCAAGGTGCCAAGCAAAAGCAAATAGAAAGAGTGACGGGCCATTTTGGTTGGCTTACAAGATATTCAAACTGAGAATGAGGGTGGTTTGGATAGACGGGAGCTAGTCGGAAAGGCAGAAAGCAACGACGTCTTTATACATCCAGTGGTGTTGAGCATCTCCATTGATATCAGCTGGAATCTTGGCTTTGTTTCACGGGTAGCGATGATAAAGTGGCAACTGCTCCTAGCCTCAACGGCCATATCCGAAATTTTGACTGTTGAATATGATATCCAAGATATTTTGTGATGGTGAGTGACATTGAGTCGAGTCGTGGACTGCTCGAATAGTTCAACCCTGGCTCCAGAGCCTCCACCTAAATCGCCTGAACAGGCTAGCGTTCCGGTTTGCATATCGACGATCCAACTTTAATTCGAGAATAATGTCATTCAGAGGAGAACTCAAGAAGACCATCTTTGCGTTAAGTCCGGAGCAAGTGGAAAGCCATTTAATAGAAAATTCCCGCATCTCACCTTGCTATTTAAGGTCAGTCTGCGCTGCTTACGGGCCGGCAGTTTGCCCTGTTCAGGGCGCAATCCTGGTTCGCTATCGGCAATTCATATCAGTAATTTGGCGTAATCCAGCGGATCGAAGGCAGCCAGTAATGCACTGAGCAGAATCTTGTCCCACTTGTATTGAACTTTTATTATGCTATTCTACCACTCAAGGGTTCTACAGAGCGCTGTGACTTGCACTCACTACCTGGTGTGATGCGCGCTTCAGAGGCTACGTCTGGGTTCCAGTCGCCCCGGGCTAACTAGGTAGAGCAAAATAAAATGTCAATGGATTTCCAAGTTTTCACGTACAGCTCTCTACTAACCGAATACCGAAAGAAATCGACGTTGTATGGCGCAAATACTACTAGACTTCAGTAGTTGATCATCTTGGAACAAGCCAATATCGCATGAGATCCGGCAGCGGCGAGTTTCACGGAAGTTTTAGGGGAGTGATGATCATGATAATGGATCTACAGAATCACGTTTTCGTCAAACATGCGTGGTGTTCTGTGATTAAAGAAGGCGCCGAAAGCATGGGCATGTAAGCCGGCCGGTTCTAGACACAAGCCCAGGGAGACGGCCCCATGTGCGCCGGCTCGGAGGGTTCATCGGGCTTCGTGGCAGTCCAGGGATTGTATGAAGATCCCAAGACAGACAGATATTACGCCAGCGGCAGACTGGGCCACTACATACAGGCCAGGTTGAAATTCAAGCTTTGAAATGATTTTCGGCGCTGTCCGACCTTGATGCTCACGCAACCAAGGATTCAGACAAATGCAACGTCTGATGGGCATCAAATACAGACCCTTCTTCGATAGCATCATCGTTGCACGTTGATTTGGAAGTGATCGGCTGGACTCTCAGTCTTGACATCTTTCGAGACCTTCATGGGGCGGAAAGTCGCTCGTCTGATGTTGCCTGAATGCATCGCCTTCCAGCAGCTGCAGCCATCGCCGCAAATCTCTGACAGCCGTGCCGGATGAGGCAGTAGTAATGTGCGTTTGAAAGTAAGCAAACATGCTTAGTATTGATCAGCGTATTGATGCAAGAAGGGTCCAAGTCAGTCCGGCGTTTGTCGATCCGGATGAAACTAGGCGTTACCATTGGACTGTGCCGCACGTGGTTAAGTGAATGTTAATGAGCCCACCACCTACAGGAAGCAAACACTGCATCCACAGCGTCATCAGAGGTGGCGTATGACGCCTGAAGCCACTCAACTGGCCTCGCTTAGTTGCCTTAGGAGGCGGTGCTGGGTATGGCAGTCGGTCTTGTCGGTGATGGCGATGTTGGGATCTTCGGTCAGCTGGCTTTCAGGACCAAATGAATTAAGTTTGAAGTTGGAAAATGATTCTCATGATAGTCCAGTTGTGGATGCAAATGACGTGGGCGCTTTTTACAACCAGTATCATCAGCTTCTGGGCGGATAAAAGAATTATTTAAACCCTCCTGAATTCCTGTCAACTCAAGTCGTGCATATTTCCTGATACCACAACAATCCAGCAACCAAGACCAAAAAGAACACGAACCCTATCATTTTTAAAAGATATCAGAACTTTCCAAAGATCAGTCACAATGGCCTTCAAGTATGCCCACTCTACAAAAATCCGCAACGCCTCACGCTATGCAAGACACTAACCAGAATCTCTCAGCTCAAGCCGTCGCTTTTCCTTCTCCATCTCGCCCGCCTCCAAGGCCTCGAAGCGCGTGATGGCCGAGCGCAATGATAACCGCCGTTCTTTTGACTCCCAAGCCAGCTCTTCTACCCTTGGGGCGATGCCAGTCGTCGAGGTTGAGAGCTACCTGACCGCTCCGGCCGCCCGGTGGTCTACCGCGAATCGGATCTAAAGAATGGTTTAAGTCGATTACGGTGTGGAGGATATACGATGAATGGGACTATGAAGTGGAGAAATGTCCTTGAACTGCAGAAGTTCGTCCCGATTTAGCGAGTCTTTTGCGGATACCCACATCAACATGAATAGTTGATAGTTTCAAGGATTAGATGCATGAATACATTGCGTCTAAGGAATACAGATAAATCAGTTCTATAAATGCAAGCGTTCTATGTGAAGCAGCCACTATCCAAACAAAACCAAATTCCCATTTTTATCCCTATTACAGTTCCCTTTTGTTGCAAATCAAGAACCTAGCGCCTTCAGATGCTCTACTTTTTTGTGAACTTGCTCTCTCTCCAACCACTCCTCGAAGTTCAATAATCCACTATGCTGCCTCTTCACTGAGGCAATATTGACGCGAAATCCGTCAGTGTAAAACCATCTGTACATGGCTCCGAAGTCCGCAATCAGCCAGTGAAGAAACCTCACAAGGAACTGAAACGTCTCAGGGATCTCCGTGCCAACCTTTCTCTTGAATACTGCATTCGCCTCGCCGAGAGTAAGCTCGTCGCCTGCAATGGGGATCTCCATGCTGGCAAAATCTTGGGGGCGAAGGAATGATTGCGCTGCAAAGTAACCGACATCCTTGACAGCCACGAGTTGAAGCGGCTTCTCCTTCACCGCAACCCTCCATGAGGTTGCCATGATTTTGGTCTCCATGCCCGGTGTCATGTTATCCATGAAAGCGACGGGTCTAAGAATAGTCCAGGTCATCTGATTCTTCGCTTTTTCGACAAGGTGGTGCTCGATGTTGTATTTACTCTTGAAGTGCTGGACTTGCGGAAAGACGTTGTCGTAAGACGAATCACCGCCGCGGTCTATCGAGGAGTAAACAAAGTGCTTGACATTGTTGGCGAGGGCTTCGTCAATCAGAGCCTTTCCTTGCCTCTCTTCGGACTCTGCTGAGGCACCTTGACCTATGGCCGTCTGTGGGAGCACTAGTTAGCATCTGTTACGTTCGGTACGAAGTCTCCAGGCTGTACTCACTTGCACGCTGTACACGCCCCAGATTTCTGCCGTTGAGCCCCCCAATGCTGACTTTGCTGAGGCGAAGATGGCTGGAACGTCGTTGAGATCACCCTTGAAGACTTTAACTCCCTGCGCTTCGAGAGCTTTTGCTGAGGCTGCAGCGGGGTTGCGTGTGACAGCAAGGATGGTGTGCGTCTCTCCAGCGCCGGCCTCCAGGAGAGCTGAGATGACAGCACCACCTTGTTTACCGGTTGCGCCGGTGACAAGTATGGACTTTTGGTTGGTAGATTGGCTCGACATGTTGAGCACTTAGGGGTCAGAAGTTGTTTTACTGATGTGCAGTCGTGATGAGGTAATTTAGGTACTGGGAAAAGCGGTAGAGATAACCGTAGATGTTGTTTTTATGGGTTTGCTGTAGAGTTGTGAGTCTGATGTCATTTTACTCGAACATACCAGCTGTATATATAGATGGACTTCCATCCTATTCGGCATTTCGCTTCTCGCGAGTGACTTCAACCATCGATGATGAAGAAATCATTTCAAAGCATTCTGCAGAGCCAAGAACACCAGAAAATACTATGCGTCTGCAGTGAAAATCGACAGCGACCACCAAAACATCTAGCGACTACCCAATTTGGCAAGTTTCGTCGAGCTTCTCAGCGCCCCGAAGGCCGAGAGCAGGGGTTGTGGCGTCAACAAGTGGTCAGCTACGCTTAGCAATCAACTGCGGTCTCCAAGCTCTGATTGGATAGTTGGGCCGCGAAAGGATGACCGCGTCAAGGAATGCGATCCCACCACCGAGATCTGGACAGGAATGCGGCACTATTCGGTACTTTTGAATTCAAACTTTCCGTCCATGTGTGCGAATCCTTACAATGCAGGATGCATGCTGACTCATAGCCAAACGGCGACGTTGAATCGCGGTTAAATCTTGAGTGTCATCACGAGCGAGGCATCAATCCAGAGTCCGCCGGCGGTTCAGAAATCCTGTATCCAAATAACATAACGTGACATCTAAAATTCTAAGTACATTAATTTTCGTGACGGGCGATTTCAATTCCAAGGCAACTGGTCATTCAAAATCCTCGTCAGACAGGGATGTGGAATCCAGAATCCTTCCTACATGAGACTTGTCAATGGAGTCGCAATTACGTCTGATGTTCATCATCAAGATTCTCATGAAATGGACGAGCCCAAAATCGTACATGCTTGAATCTTGAGTCTCAGCATGTTCATCAATCGACATCGTGGCATCAGGAGTGTCAGGTTCCCCTAAGCCATGCGAGAGTCCGAGAAATTCACAAGCACTGACATAATCCTCCACAGATTTGAAGTAGAGCTGACCAGAGAAAAGATTTAACTCCGTTGTGCTTGACTGGGGAAGAGACCAAGTCACCGGCCGTCGAGGAACAGTGTAAAGATCTAGGGCGTCAAGGGGAGTGAATCCCAAGTTTGGGCGGGGCGCGTAGAGATGAAGCGATACGAAATTTGACTGTTTGATGTCCGGGAGAAGCTCTTGCGCTTCATGAGGGCTGATGACCATGGCAATATCAATCACACCTCCTTCAGAAGCTCGTGTCAGAATCCACTGTACTGATCTTTGGAAGAGGTCAGAAACATATCGCTGACAAGACGGCAGTTTTGGAACGATGGTCTGCACGAAGTCTTTTGTGACTAGTATCCTCTGAGGGAAGTTTTCGACCCTGAAGTGACTCGAAGCACTCGTGTTACCCAGAGAGATAAAAGCCGGCATCCAAGCCTTTGACCCAGGTGGCAGAATACCATCAGAAATCAGAGTTCGGATGTCTCGGTGAATTGAATGTTGCCGAGGGCTCGCGGGCGGCGGTCTTTGAATTTCCCGCTCCTGCTCAATCTCCGGAGAAAGCTCTCGCTCTTGTTCCTCCCGAAACGTAGACGAGTCGGAATCTATTCCTCCAAAACTGAGAAGGCGCTCTGTAATGGAATCGACATGTGCGTTGTCTGATGAGTGGTTGAGCTCTTCGCTGTCCCGCTGGACGGGCCGGTATCGCGACTTTAATGTCTGAGCCTCCTCCTCTAGAAACTTCTCGGCGTGAGAAGCATTGAAGGTGGTGGATCCGTCCACATAGACCTCCTGCCATAACAGTCGATGACGTTGGTGACGCCTACCCTGGTTTGCCCAAAGCCAGATACCACGATGGAGATCCACAAACGTCTCGGAAACAGCCCATTCCAGGACGTCGGCGACTTCAATCTCAGTGGGGTTTTGGACATGGGACAATAATGAGATTTTTTGCTGTATCTCATTGGGAACACAGAAGACCACCGATTGCCCCTTTCCGAGTTTGCGCATTCGCATACAAGCTGTATCATACTGTTAGCTGCTGTTTCAAAACCTTTTGTAAATATTTTGTGGATGGGCTTACCTTGGACCAGTCTATCTTTAGTCAAGTTCGCCCCCAGGGTAACTGCCGCTCTGTAGTTCCCTGGTAGTTTGAGATCGGTTCCTCTTGTATGCGCTTCATCAAGGAACACCAGACATACATCAGGTTGACTCGCAAAGGGTGATGTATGAAATACTTGCACATGATGCCGGCGGTCTATGACGCAGATGTGGTCATTATCGTCGCAGAAAATAACGGCCTGTGTGTTTTCGTCGCCCTCTGTCATCTGAAGCCAACGTTTGGCAACTCCAATGTTGTCGAGCTCAAGGACTTGCGCGCCAACGTCAAGAATGACACGAACCGGGGGATGCAGCCTTGTGACCATCCCCAGCAGTGCTTCAGCATCGGACTGCATTGTAGCTTCTCGAGCTGGCATCAACGCCACAGAGTTCTCGTCCTGGAGAAGATACTCCAAAACCAAAGCATTGGTATGCTGCTGCCCAGGGTCGTCAAGTTGACAGACTGTGAGCGGAAGAAAGGCCCGCGAATCATTGGTGCCACTGAATCCCGTGGTAGGATGCGACTTGATTTCTCCAATATCCCAGCCGGAAGCTGACAACTTATGAGGGAACTCCTTCAGCTCTCTGGGAAATACAATTTTTGCGAGGAAATAGTCTACGACACTTTTGGCGAATCGAAAACAGGGGAAGAGCACCTCGGTGCAAATGTGATGGTCCTCCAGGTTGACACCGGAGAGTTGACGAAAGGCCAATGGCAAACCGTTGCTGTCAGCAGCCCATACATCATATTCCCCATCTGCTTCATCAGAGCGTATAAGATGGTGGAAAGCGAGAAATAGGTTATCATTGCTCAATCCTTCGTAATAATAACTCAAAGACGTAAGAAGTATGATGACCTCTGGGTGGCTGAACTCCGATCGAGTAGCTGGACTGTCCATCGCCCGAAAAGGGACGGCAAGTCGGGTCTGAGGAATTCTTGTCACATCTGGACCATAGTCGACACGCCATCTTTTCTGAGAGAATACGAAGCTGAGGATTCCTTGTGCAAAAAGCCCTCTCAAAAGTAGAAGTGTTTCCTTTGTCGGCGAGGCCCACAGTTCAGATTGTTCAATAGCATCCGTCTCAACCTCAGTGAGCATGGGCTTTGTAATATAGTTGAAGACGGCTTCCCGAGTGACGGCCGGATATTTCGCCATGGGAAGGCCCTTTGTTCCTTCTTGGCTTAATCGCCGAGCAACAATCTGGAAAAGTCGGATTCGTGCGCTTTCGTTCAGAATACGTAATCGAGGAAAACCACCTTGCGGCCACGCGCTGATCTCCATAACCATGGGATTGTTTTCTCTTACCACTGGAAGAAGCTTTCGTATCATGCCCAAAACAATGTGGATGAGGAACCAACGATCTGGGCTATGCTCGATCGACTGCTGGATGCCCATGGTGTAAACTAATTCAAACTTCGGGCTGAAGTTTTCATCGCTTTCATCCACAATCTTCCGGGCATGCTTGTCCAAGAAATCTTTAATTTGGAGCAGCATGCGGCTCACGTCGTTTTTGCCAGATATCTCAGACTCAATGCACATGAGCTGCAGAGACAAGATGTGTGCAGGCTGTACGAGGAGAACACCACCCGACTGTTTGCATTCCTGAAGCAGGGATGCAATAGTGTTTGCTTCGGCCATTCCGACCCGAATATCTCGCGAAAATGGCATGTAGAAGACGCGACGGTTCGACAAACCACCAAGTTTAGCGATCAACATTTGCTGCATCTGCTTAGATTGAGGCTTCGCCACAACAACGAGCACAACTCGAGACCCGTCTGCGATGGAAGATGCGACCATTGGTACGATAACGGACGACTTGCCCTCGCCCATGTTGAGCTGTAGGACGGCGTTTTCGCCCAATGGGGGGTTTCTCATCTTATCCGCAATGTTTTGCTGGACTCCACGAACAATGATGCCACTCTCGATCTCCAAAAGAAGACTGTCTGAATACGCCAAAGGATCCCAATTGGTGTGGCCTGGGTTGCGCAGCTCATTTGCCAGTGCAACTTTGTCATGACAGCAAGATAGCATGCGTTCCGCCCGTTGCAGACTGGTGAGTGCAATTCCATAGCCTGCAATATACTGCTCCCATGCCGGTAGACTACTTCCAAAATTATCTTTATTCAATCTTTGAAGAATAGAGAGAGGGGTGACCCGTGGCATCTGGAAGAAGTTGTGCATCTTGGAAGGGAAGCTGCTCTGATTTGCACCAGGAACAAAGATGGCTTCCAGCATGGCTCCGTGGCGTTGTTGCACATCATGACGGCAGGCTTGGAGATGAACCACAAGTTCTTCCTTACTAGGTATTCCGGAAACAGTAACCGGACCAGTAATCGCGTCTCCCTGTTGCATAGCACGCAAGCTTGCTTGCAAATCATTGACGTATTGTTGCTCATAACCCCCTTGAGCCTTGTCTCTTAAGCGCTGGATAAGCTTTGGGAGACGATACTGCTGCGTTGAATGTGCGCCAGAAATAGGACCATTGAAATCCGGAAAGTCGGTTGCGGGGACCATGGGCGGTGAATTTCGAAACAATTCGTTGGCGTCTATGAAACTTCTCTCCCTCAGCAGGTTCCATTTTGGTGTAATCAGCATTGGAGGGGCAAGATGAGGTGGAACCACAACAGATGGCAATCTTATGGCAATTTCCTGGAGATAGGTTTGGAAACGGAAGTTGTCGTTCGGTTTCTCGAAGATTCGTTCAAGCTTGGGAGGCAGACCCCACAGCTCTACGTATGTCTTCCAGTCGTAGAAGTACCCATGGTCTGAGGGAATGGTGGGAGACTTGCATGGCCACTGCTTTTGAAGGCATGCTGCAAGGGTGGTTACAGCCGTACGTTGGTGGTACTCAAACAACTCCTCGGAATCTTGTCTCCGAACTATGTCAGGACAACGGTGATAAGGCTTAACCTCCGGCCACAGGGCGGATTCTAGCTCCGAACAGCTAACGTCAGCGCCGGCCGAGGGGAAAAAGCTGCCTGATGCGGCCATGGGGGTGGCCAACGTAGTCAGGCTGGGCGTAGTACGAAACGACGCCAATGTCTGAATTACATTCATATCGGCGTCTTCAGCGTATGAAAGAGTAGCCAGCCAAATCATAAGCTTGAACTTGCAGACTGTAGGGATGACGCTGTTGTGCAATGTGAGCCAGTGCTGAATGACAAATTGAGCCGACTCCTTGAGAATGCCGGCATCGTAAGCGATACCGGACATTTTGAACTGAGTGTCGTCTTGATGAACGTCGATCCTCTGGCCATTGGCTAGGTAACTCGACCACAGATGGTTGTCAATCGATGGAAAAAGTGGCTCGGTAAGGACAGATTGGCCCGAAAAGATAACTCTGGCGATTGCAAACGATCTGGAGAAGTTGAGTGTCAAGCTCCGATCCCGCGATCGGTATTCCACATCCATCTGGATGTTGTGTCTCTCTGCGCCGAATTCCGACAGGCGAAATGTGGCAGCTCGGACGTTGTCGCGACGAAGTAAGTCTGGATTTACTTCATCCATCGCTAGAGGCTCTATATAGGATTGAGAATGAAAGAATTTCGAATGGTCTGCAATGTCGAATATCTCTCGTACGTACTCAAAGAAGAGCCCGTGCTGTGATAGAGAGCTAAGCCCTGGCATCCAATTGACCGTCTGCATCACACGCTCATGAGCAGGGTAGTATGTCCGACCGGGCGTTAGGCGTGCAATTTCGCAGAGCACATCGATGTTTTCCTGGTTCAAAACATCAAAGGATCTAACCGCCGCGGATTTCAAAATTCCTAGCGCCTCTTCAGTACCGGTTCGCCCTGTGAGCGGATCCGGAACACAAAAAGAGGTGAGCGCATGGAGATAGCAAAGGAACAGCTTGCTCTGACAACTCCCATTGCTAACAAGCCTCCCCAACTGATTATCCACATCGTAGGCGTGTGTCTCTCTTTCGCAGTTCTTCTCGATTGAGACCCGAATGTGGCCTTCCGTCGCGGCGTGCAACACTTTGCCCTCCGAGATCAGTACTTTACGAACAGGAGATAGTGCAGGTTGATAAGGATCGTGATAAGTGAGAACCAGTTGATCTTTGAGTCCAATCAGAGTCCCGACGGACTGAAAAGAGTCAATAGACATGCCCCGATACTGTCTTGACGTTATCGAGGTGGCGCCTGGCTGTAGATTAAAGTCGAGCCCAAGGCGCGGAAGATGAATCGAGACTGATGAGCCAAGTTTTGGAATGGTGATATGGATCCAAAAGCCATTTTCCAGGGGAGAAAGAATGCTCGAAATAAGTCTAAAAGACGGGCTGTTGACACCAATGAGGGAAGAATATTCATTGGAAAGCTTCCAATAGGCAGCTCCATTTAGTCGATGTTGCCTTAACTTCCAATTGGACATCGAGTGAAGCCAAGGAGTGTTGCCATCGCAAAACTCAATGCATTTATCTTCATGATCGTACCAATGAGAGTAGTTTTCCACAAAGGCAGTTGGTAAGTTGCTGTGCATATGACGGAAAGGTATCAAATCGAATTTCTTCTCTCCTTGGGTGGCATGAACCAGAAGGTCGGGCCCGTTAGCCCCAACTTTGCGATCAAGTCGTAAGTGAACATTGTGCTCAGCAAAAGCTGTCTTGGAAGAGAATTCCATGCCGGGAACAGCGGTTGGTACGATATCAAGAGATAATCGGCCGAAAAGTCGGTGGTATGTCGGATGAACCAAATACTCTCCAGGCAAATGGTCTAAAGGAACACCATCGACGAGAAGCTCCCCCGTCAAAAGACAAAAGTGCACCATCTGACCCGACTCTGTAATGGTAGAAAGCCAGTAGTTGTATGTGTCAGAAACGACCTTCCAAGTTCCAGTGGATTGGTAACTAGCCCAAGATTCTTTAACTGCGTCATCTAACGCCTTACTACCCTGAATGGTAGTTGCGTGGGCTAAGTAATGGTAACAGCTGAAGGATGTTCTTTGCCATCTACAGTGTAGATGTTGAACTGGCTTCTCCAAAGATGGCAGGAGAAACTCTGAGTACTCCTGAATTCCGACAGAGGATTGAAGAAAAATCGAAGCATTCTCATCGCGCGACAGTATGTGATGTTGGAATGCCTCATCAACGTTGAAAGTATCTGCGCATAGTAAGAAGGACTCCATTGCCCTTCTCTGGAACCTGATCTTGTTACCGTCGTCAAGTATTTGCCGAGCCTTCTCTCGCAAAACTTTGGCCCAGGTGAAGGCAATATTGCGCGCGGTAGAGAGATACTCTAAGCACTCGTTTTGAATGCTCTCAGACTGTGTGAGAGTGAGAGTGCGACAAGCCAGAGACACGAATGTGGCCAAAGCTCCGAGAGACTGCCAATTCTTTTCACATCGTTCAGTTGATTCTCTAAGGCCTTGCAACATTCTTCGTGAAAACTGGTCATCTTGAACAATGGCGTGTGTGCTTCTCCAAGCTGAATCACTACTAGGCCCCGCCTGGTAAATGCATTGAAGAACCATCAGCCCGACCTCTCGTTTCTTCATATCGACCGCTGGCGAAAACAGCTGTACCAAGATATTCTGCCAGACGATTCTGAATCCGAGAGGGATCGACGCTAGTGCCTTATACTCGTCTAGCGACATGTTGTCTGGGCACTCATGCTGTGAGGAAATGACAGTATTCGGAGAAGGGCCATTGGGGCTTTTGTAGTTTCGAGAGAGAAAACGTTGCAGTTGCGAAGCAGTTTCGGGAAGCTGGTACGTACACTCATCATTGATGGTGTTCGAAAATTCAAATGAAGTCATCAAGTGGAATCTCGTGTAATCGAGATATGCGTAGTGCAAGCCGTTGTTCAGCAAGATTTCGCTCTCGGAACAAGTGCCCACCGGTTTCTCTTTGCGGTGTGTCACCGCGTTGGGTTTATTTTCGGAAAGAAGATGCACTCTTTGAGATTGAACATTGCTTTGCCAGAAGGAGCTGAGGCCATCGTAGGATTGCAGGAAGTAGGAATATTTGGGCGTCCGTGCCGAGGCATATTTCGTTTTGAGAACATCACAAAGAAAGAAAATGCTGGCGTCCCTCCAATTCCCAAATACCTGAGGTAAAGCAAGTTCGAACACGGTTGATTTCTTTTCATTCGCATTTGATGGTAAGGGCCACTCGTGAATAAGAATTTTGATTGCGCCGGCCTTGACCTTATACAAACATTTCGTGCATTTTTTGGGAACGTGTCGGTAATAGTGCTGTCTCGTTTGGTCGTTGAACAACTTCGTTTCGTTGCAGCTGCACTCGCGATGATATCTCATAAGGGTTTCGTATTCTGCGCTTTTTGCGGCAAACTCTCGACGCTTTTTGTCTCTTTCCTCTGTTGCAAAAGTCTCGATCTTCCGCAAAAGCTCTTGGTGTACGGGAGATATATCAAACGTCCGTACTGAGAAGCATCCACCCTTCCCGAATGCTGTATAAATGTTCAAGTTTGACCTTAGGGAATCGCAACCCTGCAGTCGCTTGGTGAGGTAGTCCTCTGCTTCGAAGAGCCTTTGCATGTTCTTTCTAGACGTCAACAACAAGCTCTGAAATAGAGTGATGGGAATCCTAGGGTCGTAATCCCGGAGCATTGGGTGGGCATCGATGGCAGCCTTGTCGCAAGCAATCCAAATTTCGAGAATGGTGAGCAGCATAGTCGAAGTCAGCTCCGGATTTCCCTCATACAAGCCACTGGCCTTCTCATGATACTGTATCATGAGGTTCCTTAGCTGTCTACAGGTTGATGAGGAGGCCAAGGCGAGCTGGCGTCCTAGCCAGTTTTGGAGTTTCATCTCGATCCAAAACTCAAACGCTGTGAGGTTGAGCAAGAGATGTGATGTGTTATCTTGACTGAAGCATCCTGATATGACCAGGTCTGGAAGTTCATCCAGTCTCCAGTTGTACAATTCCCATTTTGGATCGAAGCAGCGCCGAACACTCGACTTTCTCCGTTTCTCGATGGAACAGAGAAAGTCGTCGAGCTGTGGTAGCTGCAGCAATGTATCCTGATTAAAGTCCAAGGTTTTCAGTTGGGACAAGTCGTTTGTGAGATTCCGACAGCTCCGCTGCTGTATAGCTGTCCATCGTTTCATGAGAATCTGATTGGCGCAACACATGCGTTGTCGGACTATGTCGAGAGCGCTTGTATTTGCAGTCGAGCCCAGCTTTTCGAGTCGTCTGGCAAGTTTGGACGTCATGTAGTGCAGAACGTCAGAATCGAGACCTGCTTCGATGGACTGGTGAAGAACTTCTCCTATGAAGAAGGCCATGAAAACCTTATAGAGATCGACTTCAGGGCGGATACTCTGTGAGGCTCGACGGCACAGAAGCTGAAGAGTGACGCGAATAAGGAGCCACATAGGAGAGCGACGCCAAGGGTGAAGACAGTCTTCCCACAGCACCTCATCCCTGGTGTTCTTCCAAATTCTGACTTGCTCAAGGGGCTGTCCAACAGCCAATAGGAAAGAATTCAGAAGTTCTGTGACGATCTTTGGGTGGGCTGTGTCGCGAGTCTCCTCATGCATTTGCCCAGCCTTCTTCACCTTAGGGAGCGTCCCTGGTGCAGGCTGAGTACCCATTTTCGCCAACGTGGCGGCCAGAGTCTCCAGAAAACCAGATTGTAGAACTTCATCCCGACCGACCCTGACAGCGCTCCCGGGAA
Organism: Colletotrichum gloeosporioides; assembly: GCF_011800055.1. Classification (NCBI taxonomy): domain Eukaryota; kingdom Fungi; phylum Ascomycota; class Sordariomycetes; order Glomerellales; family Glomerellaceae; genus Colletotrichum; species Colletotrichum gloeosporioides. Next base: position 429,454 of record NW_025544727.1, read on the forward strand.
AGGTCCTTCGAAGTCGTCCGATGGTGGTGTTTACAGCTTGGTTGGAGGGAGATAATTCAAAAGTCTCGAAGTGATACGAATCTCCAGCGTTGGTGACGAGTGCACCGGCATTCTGCGCTTTCACGTAAAGAGCGATTGATTCTGTCCGTGAGTTAATTTCCGACTGACTAGCGAGGAGCGCAGTGTCGTAGCCAACATACCCGAATCTGAAAGCTCTTTAAGAATGGAGCATAGCTGAAGCTCATCGATCGAAACTGTCCCCTGAAGTGGGCTATGGGCGCGAAGCATGTAGTCCATTGTGACTTGTGCTGCCTTGATGGAATCTGCATGTCCAGCATCCATATGTCGACCGAGTTCACCAAGGGAATCGCGTGTAATCTGCATCAGCGATATCTCTCTCTCAGGAGTAAAGTCGCTCTCTTGCGGAAGATGAGAGGGCAGGAAGACATGATGGAATAAGTAAAGCGCTGTTGCGCTGTCGATGGTCTTATTCTTGGTCGTTTCCCCGTGAGCCATTTTGACAAGAGTTTTGATGGTGTTTGAACGTGTATGGAAGACGAGATAGGTGAAAGTCCCCATGGAATGTTTGCTTGGAATATCAAAGTCCTTTGTCGACTCCTCCGTCCCATTAGGGTGCTCTGGCTGGACAATAATAATAACCCCCATGGGAGAAATTCTAACTTGGACCCACCCTACCGACAACCTTGTGATGTCAACAGCCTATTTCTGCGGGAGGCCGTCCATGTGCATACCGGTAGCTTCTTAGTCGGCGTTCATAAGCGATAAGCCGATACCTCGTGGGTGCATTTAAACATGTGAACCTTTATCGTTCCGGCATTGTCGGCCTCAAAGTTTGAGCAACGGATGCCTCTTATCTAGGTCCAAATCATTCACCCATGGCACAAGGTAATGTCAGCCACGGAGACTTCGGATGTAAATTTTGATTTCTTTCCACAACAATGCTTGTTTGAGGGGTGTACCCATTCAGAAAGCTGAAAGTTCCGTGACATTATGCGCAAACCTAGTCTTTCTTCAACGACCATAGCATGCAGTTTCGGCCTCACACCAGTCCCAAAACTTTCTTGCCAATGAACTTCCGCTGGTTGAGGATGATTGAAACCCATCAGAAATATCGTCTGGGATACAGCCAAAACGGCCCCAGGGAACGATGTATGACCCGTTCTTTTCATTCGTCACCTTGGGGGAGCAAGCTGCGAAGAGCTCGCTGTAAGCCCCGAATTTTGACGGCTTGAAAACGACGCCCTAAACAGGTCGGCGTGAGATAATGAATCTTGATGTTCCTGTGCTCTGATACGTACCATTATTTTGCCCATTGCAGCTGGTGCATGTCTCTGCAGCTCTGTCTTTACGAGACCTGGGTTGACGCTCTGCGTATCGTGAGTCGCAAGACCTGGCTCGAAACGGTGCGACCTCCACTTACCACTGAGATGATACCATCGTTCTCCGTCTTGTTTGCAAATTCCTTTGCCAAGAATACAACACCCACTTTACTTTGCATATAATCACCCATTGAGTCGCTTAATTTCTTTGGTGCGTCATTCGCAGCATTCCAAACGACACCACCTTTTGGGGCTCCGAGGGAAATCATGCTGGCGATCCACACCACTCTCACACTGCCCTTAGCGATTCCTTGCATTGAAGCGGTTGCACGCAATCTCTCCTGCAAGCATCTGGTCAAGAGAAAGGGGCCTAGAGCATTTGTACCCATTTGCAGTTCATGGCCTTGGGCGCTCCTGCTGTCCTTGGGAGGCATCATGACGCCTGCATTGTGAACAAGAATATCAAGTCTCGTTTCCTTGGCGAGAAAAGAGTCTGCTGCTAGCTTGATTGTTGTGAGATCCGAAAGGTCGAGCACTAGCGACTCGAGACGTCCTTGACTCGACGGGTAAAGCGATTTGAGTTCATTGATGGCTGTGCCAATCTTGGAGGCGGATCTTGTAGCGATGTAGATAGTCGCATTGGCGGCATAGAGCATCTTGCAGAGTTCCAAGCCAATGCCGGAAACTCCTCCAGTGATGAAGAAGACCTAGACATGTTAATTGAGGGAAAGCAACGGTGACCATAAAGGCTTACCCTGCCATTCTGGTTCGGCAACTCGTCTTCTGTGAAGGTCGGCTTAGGTGGAAAGAGTTGGTTAAGGTTGCGTCCGGCCATGTTGGTTACAATATTTGTTTGAGAGAAATATGACTAGCACGAAGTCGTTCAATTGATTTCTATGATGAGAAAGGCAGATTTCTGGTGTTGCTAATACTCGAATCCAGGGTCAGATCTAACAGGAAGTATTGAAAACATATAAGTAGTTGGAATCTGAAATGTGTTGCGCGGCACCGCGAGCCGGTACTCTCGATCTAACTAAGTACGGCGCCGCATCGTGGCTTCAGAATTGCGGAAATCACAATGAGCGGGACTTCATTGAGACTAGCCCCATAATTACCGATCCTGCCGGACGGATCTGCCCCGGTCTTGGCTTACGCCGAAAAGTCGGGCGGAAATGAGCTACGTTGCAGATGCTTTGTGGTGTAAAGCCGGCGCCGGTCGGGTTTACGGGCCTGTTCGCGCCCCAGTAAACCCGATGGTCAAATCCTTCGCGTTGGTACTATAGTCTAGAAATCAATAAACACTAACGAAAGGAGGCGCAAGCTGATTCTCAAGTTCTCCCAACAATGCATTGCTTATATGGTTCATTGGTGGTTCCCAATTTCGCTGCGTTTTTCTGCCAGGTTATGGCGCACCAGCTCGACTGACGCGCGTGCGACCTGTTTTCACTGTTGAATGCAATGTAATAAAGGAATCGGAGAGGCCACAGGACCTATCAATTTCTCAAGATCGGTATATACAGGGAATCATGTATGTCCAAGAATTTTAAAGCCCACCCTCGTGGCCTGGTCAGATGCATCAATCGAACTTGTGTTTAGCAAGAGCTCGCGCCGTTACCGGTGAAGGAACCGGACTGGTACGCTCCGCTGGCGTCGTCAAGGCACTCGGCTAAAATGCTCGTCAGTGCCATTCATCGATGCAATTGAGCATTCATCACTTACCGACGGTGACAAGCTTGAGGTTGTTCTGCTTGGCCCAGTTGATCAACCAGGGCGTCAGGGTCTGTACCGTGGTGGCGTAGGTCTCGTGCATGAGAGGGATGTGTCCGTTGCCGCTGGCGCCGGCGGCCGTGAACTTGGCCTCGCTCTGCGCAGGGGTCTGGTTGTTCCAGTCGCCGCTGTCGACATCATCCGTGATGACCTTGTAACCGAGAGATCCCATGGTCGAGAGGACGGAGCCACCGGTGGCCAGGTAGGGTGGGCGCATGTAGGCGGGCTTCTTGCCGATGATGTTGACCATGGCTTGCTCGAGCTTCTGCATCTCGGTGGTAAGTTGCGAAGAGCTCAGACTGCCGAAGTTGGAGGGGTGCGTCCAGGTGTGCGAGGCGATCTGGTGGCCGGAGTCGAAGGCCTTCTTGACGGCGGTCTTTTGGTTGTAGATGCAGCCGTACAGCGTGCCTGTCATGAAGAAGGTGGCCTTGGCGCCGCCGTTGTTGAGGATGTCGACCAGCTGGGAGGTGTACTGGTACGGGCCGTCATCGTAGGCGAGGGCGAGGACGCCAGGCTTGGAGCACTTCTGGATCACGACGCCCGCGCTGGGGGCGCGCTTGATCAGGTCGAGGGGCGACTCGATGGGAATGGCCACGGCGCTGGTAGCCAGCAGCAGGGCGGTCACGGCGGACTCGAGGAAGTGCATGGTGAGCGATTGCGAATGTTGAAGTTAAGAGTAGTCGGAAGCGAAAGATCGAGACACCAGGCCTTGGGGAAGAACAGTAGAACCCAGGAGAGACCCGGCTTCGAGCTCGCCTATATATGCTTGTTCGAATTGAGTCTTCAACAGACGACAGTCAGCCCACTTGGACCACTCCAATCTCGTCGATCCAAAGAATTAGAACACACGGGAGAAGTTCCTTTGTGGGGTTTTCGGAGCGACAACGTGGGATATTCGGCCGGGCGAGATCCCATTCGGGAGTTCGCTTCACGGCAACAGGGAAACCTTGCTTGTTCCAGGGGCTGAATACCACTGCAGCAGGCCGGCAGTGAGGGGCTCAAGGGGGTTGCGAGATGGTCGGATGGACTCGCATCGGGTTAAGTGCGATCATGGAGCAATCTAAGTGAGCCGGGGAAGGCACAGCGAGAATGGCATTGATTGAGCAGTCTCATTTAGGCTCTTTTCCAGGTCAGCGGTGCTTAATCTGGAACGGAGGGTTCCGGTCAAAGGGAGATTTTGCGGGTATTGAGCTGGTGATGCGCCGGGATCGCCTGCAATGGCCGGGGTCCGTCAGGGGGCACGGGGACGGCTGTTTGGTGCAATATGACGGCTCTTCCAGCTTTGTTACTGGAAACTCTGGACTTCTCCGCACGATAACCAGTCAACTGCCAGACTTTAAAGCTGGGTTGATGCCGTCTGCGCGGCTGAATCGGCATGCCGGCAGCGGGTGGCCAAGGGAGATCATCCGCAACCTGGGGAAGGCCAAATCCAGGCCACGAGAATTCGGTCCCGCCGTGCGTCGTCTACCGGCTAAATAGAATGCTTCAAGCAACGTGACGTGCTAAATCCAGCGCTGGGACAGGAATGTTGTAGTGCTGCGGGGACGCGGAACTCAGCTGTCAGGGGTTGATGTTTGCTCTCAAGACGCTTACTCATCAACATGGTTCATCTCATCATCATTCAGTTGCTGGCTCAATCTTCTTATTTCACGCTCTGGTCAGAGCTCACTGTTAAGTGAGGTCTCATCTGATTCCTCATGAGCTTCTAGAGTTTCTACGTATCGTGCCCTGTCTCGAAATTGCAGAAACCTGATTTGTTCAGCAATCAGCCAACCATCTTATCGACATGTCTTTGCTGGGGTGATTAGGCGCGCCCTTTCGCTGTCATGGCTGAGCCCAAAAGGGGCGCGTCTCATTCCCCTCATTTTTTTGCGAGCCGAGAACTGAAGGACACAAACGTCACCGATGTAGCAAACCAAAAATCAATTTCACCATCTCCTCGCCAACTTCTTTGTCAACTCTAGTCGATTTATCATGGACGTCGAATGTCAATGCGCCACAGTGACGTTCAAGACGCCGACCCTCGAGCCCATCGACGTGTACTGCTGCCACTGTTCTCAATGCCGCAGGCAATCATCGTCAGCATTCGGCACTTCCGCCATCTTCCCAGCCGAGGGCCTCTTCCCACTGTCCAATGAGCTCAAAGAAAAGTTGCAAATCTGGACGCGACCGACCAAGAGCGGTGGGCAGATGGATTGCTACCTCTGTCGCGTATGCGGGTGTCGCCTGTTCCACCGCATCCGCAACATAGATGGGACGTTGAAACCGACCGTTAGCATCAAAGGGGGATCAGTCATTGGGCTCAAGCTCGACAAGGGAAAGCATATATGGACCAATAGCGCCGTGGTTGATATACCTGAGCCTAATGAGAGCTGGCCTGAGTCGCCTTTTATGATGCCGGGTGAGCAATAGGTGCTTGGAAAGTGATGAGACATGGCCCGAGTCCTATGTTGCACAGGCGCTGCCAGTGTAACGAGTTGATCGAATGAGGCTTGTCTTCAGTCAGTCCACTCGTAGAAATAGCTTCCGGAGGTTCTTTTAATTCGGTGACGGGACTTCTAGTCGTCATTCGGTTGTGTTTAAAATCTATATACAGGTTTTTAACATGGGACAAGAGAAGCAGAACAGTTTTACACAAGATATCACCACATTATTTCCACCCCGTGAAAACGTGGCATTGTCAAGACAAGTCATCTCGTCTTTCTTAAAATATCGCCGGCCGATGTGTCTCTTAAGCAGAGCGAGCAGACCGGAAGCGCTGACCGATGCTGCGCTTGCTGCTCATCATCTTAACGCTCTCATCATAGTCGCTGGTACCGTTGTTGGGGTCAGCATCCTTGGCGTTCTCAGCACCACACTTGGAACCAGCATTGTACGCTCCATCAGGTCCGTCGACGCCGGCGAACTCGCGCTTGTCGTTGGCCTTGAGCATGTTCGTCGCGGCCTCGGGAAGCCAGCCGTTGATAAAATCGCCGTGGGAGCAGTACGAGCTACCGCATGCGAGCTCGAAGGGAGGCGTTCCATTCCAGCCGTCGGGAAGAACCTTGCGGAGATCGTAGCGGATGGAGAAGCGCAGCTGGGGCATGCGCTTCATGTTCTCGGGGCAGCGGTTGGCGGGCTTGAAGCCGTCCTTCCAGTTCTGAGTTCCCGAGTAGGCGGATTCAAGGGTCTGCTCGTTGACGCAGTCGTGGAAGAGCAGAAGGGTTTGAAGGTGCGTGGAACACGTCTTCGTCGGGAAGGCTGCAGCATCCTTTGTTTCGCCGTCGTCGCCCTCGCAGAACCACTGGATACCGGCCAGCTCCTCAACATCGGCTTGGGATGTTGCTTTCGAGTTGCCGGCCACGGTCTTGTAGTTTTGGGGGATGGCGACTTCGGCATTCTCGATAGAAACGTAATAGGCTGAGAAGCGGGAGAAAGGGACGGGAGTCATGCCCGTGTCGTTCTTGACATAGAGGGTAGGGACCCCTTAGATGTTGTTAGTAGATACACTTCATGAAACGTTCAACACCAAGCAACTATAGTAATAAGATATAAGAACTTACAGTAAGAGGAATAGTCGTTGGGGTTCTCGGCAGTTGAGCAGCCGGCCTGAAGCTCCGCAGACGTGTTGGTGTTGAGAGTGACGGCATCGGAGCCAAAGAAGGTATGCATATGACTCTTGTACTGGCCGGGAATAACCACCGGGTCGATGTTTTTTCTCATGAAGGGCTCGGCCACAGCAATTGTGTAGGCATTGGCGATGCCAGCACCGGCAAGCAGGAGGGATGTAGCGGGATGCATATTGAAGAGTACAACGAAGAAAGCAAAAGGAACGAACGGACAACTCAAGGAGTTTCGAGGAAAGGTACTGATTGAGGAGAAAGGAATGACTGGCTCAGTAAGCAAACCTTCGAACAATAAGACAGGCTGACGGCTTTCTATAAACCTTTGGCTCGACTAGATACGGCGGACTCGACGTTTGTTCATCCCATAATCAACTACATCGCAAATGCCCCGCTGGTATCTCGTCGATCCTGGTCGGTTCGACAGGGGGTAAGCGCACCGTTCTGCGGGCTCGGGCAGCTGAAACGCGTTGTCAACTTGGCGGGTTTTCCGCCCAGCGAATGAACGGTAGTTGTGTATGGCTTCAGGGCCAGGATAGGGTTGGCGTAGGCGCTGCATGCCCTGCACTGTAATTTTGATTGAAACGGCTTAGACAGGGAGAGCCGGCTTGCTGTGCGCCGTAATCTGGGCCTTCGGGCCAACACCTGCGGAGTCGTCCACTAAGACTTTGCATCAACGGGCAAAGTAGACCGGATCATCGGACATTGGCATTGTAAGAAATGGTGTTGCTGACTTCTTGGTAGGCATTTTACAGTGTTAAACTCTTTGGTCCCCAATCGGGCAATTTATTGCTGACGACGACACCTGTCAGATTTCTGGGGCTGCCCCATCGCCCAGCTTGTCGTCTGGAGGCTCGTCAATGACGGTGACTCTCCTAAGAGGGTCGTCATCAGCTGATGATTGGCATCACGATTCCACGAAACCATGCTCAATGAAATCTCTTTCAGAATCTTCGTATGCAAAGACTCTCCAAATGTTGGGACAGATGACGGGTCAATCCGCGATCGCTGTCGTTACGATTGCAGATCAACTCCAGAATGGTCAGTGCAGCGCCCCTTTTAGGAGATCAAGGACCGTCCCCTGTAACACGAAAGCGAGGACCCTTCTTAAAGCTGGAGCACACTCACCACAACAAAATTCTGCCTCCAGGCCTTTGCTCCTATTTCACTGCAATTCTCCCATGATCTTAAAATCTTAACATAACTCTGTATAGGCGAGATCAACTGGGCCTTGGTCAGATGTTCATGAATTCATGAGGATTAGGCTGTTAGAGCCGTTCCGTCTTGATTGCACCCAGGGCTGGTTCCTACTCTGATTGAGGCCAATATCCATCTACCATGTCTCGCTGCTACGTGAGTCCTGTTTTCGCACCCGTAAGGTAGACAGCCATTTTCATACACGCAGCTGGTGGGGGCTTAATACCACTTGGGTGCGTGTGAGTGACGTCGAAAGTCTCCGTGTCTGCCGGGCAACGGCACCTCCCCTCCTAACTCACATCGAAGAGACACCAAACGCGGAGAGAATGTGTGGAAGTCCATAGTTCTATGAATTCGACTCAACAGTCAGCGATTACATATTTTCTGTGAAAGGTTTCCCGGACGTGCTACTTTCTCTGACACTTGACAGCTCGGGTTCTCAGTCACCAAAGTTGGGATGACCCTGTCGGTAACCGGCATGACGTAGAAACCCACCTCATGTCCGCACACATAGCTATAGCAAGCAAAGCTTAAGTCGTAGTGTATTTCAAACGATTTGCTTCTCTTTTCTCGCAATTGTGTCCACAGGAGAATGGAAATGCACACCCACTGTCAATGCCAACAGGAATGCCAACAGGAATGCCAACAGGAATGCACGCCTGCAAGTTCTGAGTCTTCGGCAGTACACCGACCAGTGACAATCATTAAATCGGCAACCAAAGACCGGAGACTCAGGTCAGAAATTGGTATCAATATTATGGTCGCAGGTGGTTAGGTGATCCGTTGCTTTACAACTTAGACATGTACGTGACCAGGTGACTACAGACAGGTTAGCAAGTCACCACATCGCTAGTTATGTCAGCAGCGTCATTTCTATGGAACAGACGCAAGTGAGATATAAGTCGTCGTATTGATACAAGGGAAGTGCACCCAAGAAATCAATTCGAGCTCGCAACATCAAGCTTGGCGGCTTATATAGGGTCCCCGTAAGAACAGCTAAAATATTCCTTGGTGTTTCTGTTTGGGGAAGTTTTCGGCGAGATTGTTTCATATTCACGGGGCATGCTTCTCGATCAACTTAGATAACAATTGCGTGATCACTGAAGTAACTGGACTACCTAGTTATAAGACAAGACGTTTAAGGATCGGCCTGAAGAATAGAAGTTGGCATGACATCAGCTACGTGGTGGCTCGTTGAAGTATGTATGGTGTATCTGATGATGAAGCAAGAGGTTCTCTCGGACGAAGCTGATTTTCCAAGACAATATGCTCGTTGATTATTGAATTGTATAAGGAAAGTTATGAATAAGCGAGTGACATTCATCGGCCGCATTGACCAGCGACGAATTGACGTGACAGCTCGTTCGGCGGAATGTTTAGTCCACACCGGCCGTCGGCACCGCAAACTCCACTGAATTGTCCGTTTGTGCAAGCTTGTCCTTTAACGCTCTTGCCTTGAGGTACTAATTGAAGGCGATTCCTGTCAACCATGTTCTATCAAGGTAGGCGTATGGTAGCATGACTTACTCGCAAGGACGCTAAGCGCAGAGCAAAGGACCAAAAGAGTGGCGTTGAGAAACCTCATTTTTTTGACACTCGTTGAAAGTCAGGACTCAGATCAGTTTGAATTAAGGAGAGAGGAAGTAAGAAAGGTCGGCTAAGGAGTGGCGCCGTAAGAGAAAAGATAGGAACGTCGAATAAGCTGTGCTCGGCACTAAAGAATGGAAGACTGGTGACCAGTTCAAGACATGGTGTATCTTTGCAGGTGGTCTTCTCGCCTTTTATGGATAGAGACGCCCATGAACCCCAAAGATTTAACCTTACATCGTAGCCGTCTTCCCGCCCGGATTCTCTCCCGGCGTTTCCCACATTCCTCGAGAAGGTGCAGTCTGCGACGCCAGAAGTTTGGATGGCATCGCTGTTGACACAGCGCACATCAGGTGAAACTTCGTTAGCAAACGAGTCAGGCATCCCCCGCGTCACGCAGCCCTACGATTTTCGAAATGGAATGATGTACAGCATGATCGTCACTCAAGAAACAAAACAGCAGCTTAATAGTTGTTCATGCCTATGATGTCCTGCCGTTTGTCATTGGCTTACTCATGTTAAATGATATTGCGCACTCAAAGCATGCCGAGCTTGGCGGTTTGAAGATTGTCTGTTGTTTGTGACACGACTTCAAATAGACCTCGTCCTACCATATTGAAGCAAGTTAGTCCCGTTCTCCATGGGCTTTGAAACGGTTGTAAAAGAGACGTGAGAGACTTGTACTGAAATCCGTTGCGATAGCGAGCAATTCCATCTATTAATCTGTGCGGTCGGTTGGTTATCGGTATCCTCGGTCAGTTACTTCTTTTACGAAGGTAAGACATCTATTAGTTTGATAGACCAGGCTGTAGATCTTACCGGAATGACATCCAGTTGGATGATTGGGGGCACTTGGGATTGGATGGAACGGAAGAGCAGACGGGTCAGCGAGACATCAAACCAAAACGTGTTCCGCGATTGAACGATATGGCACTGGAGTGGCTGTGGTCTGCTTGCGTTCATCCTATTCTCCAGCAAATCACGAAAGACCTCGGCCAAAAGCCCCGCGATACCGAACTGCCCCGTATATGGTGGATTGGCGATAGATCCGCCAGCAGCTATCCGTTCCATGCGGCCACGAGTTCCAACGCGGAGGCTCCTGGCAGCGCTCTCGACCTGGCCATTTCTTCGTACAGGTCGACCATCAAGGCTCTTCAGAACGCTCGAAATCGCGCCTTGAGGGGACAGGAATAGAATCGCGTCGACCCGTACAACCTTCTCGTTGCTACTATGCCTAGCACACCTGGTGGCGCACCTCTTCCTGGAGTTATTCGTGAGGGACAGGCTATCAAGACAGCGGTAGAATGGCACATACAACATCACGGAGCTTGAAAAGCCCAGCTCCCATCTGGTTTTGGACGGTATGCAAGACGCGCAAATTGTACACTTCGCTTGCCACGGCACCTCCGGTCCTCTGGATCTATTGCAGAGTCACTTGCTATTGCAAACTTCTGATAAAGACTTGGACAAACTCAAGGTCAAGTCACTCATGGCCACGAAGGTTCAAACGCGAGCTTGGAGCGCTTGCTTATCTGCATGTTCAACAGCTGAAGTGAGCGCATCCAACCTCAAGAACGAGGGTTTGCACGCGACAAGCGCCTTTCAGGTTACTGGATTTGGTCCTGTGATTGGATCCATGTGGCCAGTCAGCGACTAGGTTTCCATTGAAGTTGCCCAACTCTTTAATGAGTTCTTGAGCAAACCCAAAACAGAGGTTACCTCGCCAAACAGGCTCCTTGCAGAGGCATTGAGGAACGCTGTACTTGAGGTTCGTAAACGCCATCCCAACAATGCCAATGTCTGGGGGTCATACATACACTACAGCGCATGAAAGGTACCGGTATCTACAACTGCAGTCCGCATCGAAGGCGGTGATCATTTCGGAAATGACTCTCCCAGAAGAATCACAGCGTGGTGGGATCTTAGGAATCTTGCCTGCCTACGTAGCTTATTTCAACATACAGTCAGAGGAGGTTTAGAATTCAGACCGGAGTGAAATTGATGTGACCTTGCCCTTGACTTTGAAAATTACTCAGCTATGCGCTTTGGGTTGTTCAATCCATCTCTATAATCTTACGGGCTGTCGAGTCAGCACTCAGACTGAAAAGATGTACAGCTGAACTTGAAGGCTCACCTGTGAAGTAAGGCGCAAAAAAGAACGCAGTTTCACCCATAACTCTGGTTGTCTTCGGTATCTCAACTCAGTACATAGATATGGCTGGCAAAGCTGATCAGTGGAGACTAGCCAGCGTCACCTTCTAGCCTAACGCACCAGTCTTCTTGATGTCTCTGAATTAAACCATGTTGTAGGCTTCCTCACTTCTCTTAAATTTATCCTGGTCTAGGAAAGTCTCTGCTACCAACAAAACGCAACGTGTTTCTTAGTGCATAGTACCTCTGAGTCAAAGTGTTGAATGATGATCATTCGGGTTGTTTTTTGACTGCACTCTGATGTAAGTGAGTAGGGCCACGACGCCCACTCTGCGGCATGTTGTCTGTTCCGATTTGGCGAGTGGTTATCCTTGGCTGCGACACGTGCATATACATACCGAGGAGTATTATCTCCGCCTTACTGACTATGTCTCGAAGTTTCGACCTTGTTACAGATCGCTTGACTTCTACTCAAATTGATCTGTATTCTCAGTCTTTCTTCGTCGGGCTACCGGATCGTTGACGCGGAGCCCCTTCATTAACTTCCAGGTGTCAACGACCTAGCCTCATAACTTTGCTCAGAATTGTGAATAGATAGCCCAGACAGATATCGCTTCGTTAGCGACGACACAAAAGTTTCTTCCAGCTGGGAAGGTCAGAGACTTCTCATTTATTCACCCATGACATGATGTTTGGCACTTCTCTTTGTATCAAATCGCGTCAACTCATCATAGCAAAATGTCGCAAACTAGCCAACTCTCGGTAGCTGTTTCGAAGGAAGAGAGCTTACGACGTCAGCCTGAGTATCACTCATTCAGATCATGTGAGCATCGGTTGCAATGGAAATGGAAACTATCTCTTGTACTCGTTGACAGATATATACAGGTACCTAGTAGACAAACATCTACGAAACGCATTGAACAATTCTGCTCTGATTTCATGCTCTAAAGACAGACAGACCATCGATCGGCGTATTCGGGACTGTTCATGGGGCCGAGAACGCTAGACAGCGGGGTCGGGCGGGGGAGGTTTCCACGTGGCGCCCCTGACCAGGTCTCTTTTAACCTGGTGCCGAGCCAGTAAAATCACTGAAAAAGACACTTTCTTCCTTCTCCTTACTCCGCATCGATTCCAACCAAGCTGAGACTGTGCTGCTGTTCCCGGACTCCGAGAATGGACACCTCCGGCCCATCATCGTCCTTCTCGGCCGCACATTACTTCCCGGCACGGCGCCGGGTGTGGCAGGCATGCACGAATTGCCGGGCCCGCAAGACAAGATGCGACGCGGCTAAGCCGAAGTGCAGCTTGTGCATGACGCAGAACGTGGAGTGTATCTACCGCGATTCGAATCAACCACGCATCGAGCAGAACACTCGCATCTTGTTAGAGAGAATACAGATGCTGGAGGACCGCCTATTTGCCTCGCCAATCTTCTCAGCTCAGGTATCTCCACATCAAACTCAACATACGGTGGATTCAGAGTCGCCTCAAGTGGCTCAACAGCCGACAACTCCGGGATCGGGGCCTAGGACGCAAGATACAGGGGCATTGGACGAGCACGCAGATACGGGCGCTTCGCTGGTACAAGAAGGTGACGCTCAGATTCAAATCCCACTGTCTCATACGGCCAGCGCCAATCATGTTCTAGAATGGCCAGTCGTTCAGCAATTGCTAAATGACTCAGAGCCAATGCCCCCACGGCCAGTCATGCCACCCGGTGTACGATCAACAGAAGCAACAGACATGTTCTTCCAGGAATCTTCGGATGAGACGAGGTCAAGCCCTCCCCCGGAGTCGTGGAGGCTATTCCGGGATCGGAGCCTGCCGGTCTCCATCGATGCCGCAGACAGATATCGCGAAGTAATCCATGAGTACTTTGCGGAGGTCAACATCTTTTTCCCACTACTTTCTCTCGACGACATCCTCGCAACGTTCAACGAGGTTGTGTCATGCGAAAAGTCTCCGGCCCTTGAGTCTGACTCCATCTCACCGGCGAGGTACTGTCTTCTTCTCCTTGTTTTATGCATGGGGTCTTTCGTGTGCATAGGAGAATACCGCATCTCTTTGGACGAGGCTGCGGGCAGAAATGGTGGTCAGGAGCCTCCATCTCTAGGATCTGGATATTTTAAAGAGGTCACAGGACTTGATGAGAAGCTCTGGCAGAAGGCTCGTTTACTACTTGGTTTCATCTCCTCGGAAATCAATCTTCAAGCTGCCCAGTGCAGCATGCTGGCGAGTCTTTACAAGGGGGCCAAAGGCCGAATGGCAGACTCTTTTCATTGGGTTCATGCAACGGCGGTAAAGTGCGAGGCACTGGCAAGAAGGGCAATCGCAAGCACGAACGACGCAGAACGATTTTCAGACGCTTTCAGACGGTTGTATTGGGTCTCGCTCATCTATGAAGGTGACTTCATTTCCGAGGTCTCCATTACCCTCCCATCAGGCATTGCCAGATACGAGGATGTTGTGCCTTACCCTGCACCCGAGACGCCCAAGCATCGACAAGAACATGCGGCAGCGTTCTCCACGCCGGAGGCGAATCCTACCAGCCCGGCAACATCGACATTCTATCGAACGGAAGAACTAGTTGCATTCCAGATTAGCACCAATGCGGCCATCCGGCGATTTCTTAACCGCGTCAATAGTGTAATTTACGACAGCAAAGATCAGTTCCGGATGACAAGAGACAGCTACGCAAATTGGCTGCTGCGCATAACAGAAGACCTGTGGTCTTATCATGGAGCGCTCTACCGCAACCTACCGGATTTCCTTCTGACAAGCCAGCCGCGAAAACGCACCGACCAAGAGAATGCAAGCTCGCCGATGACACCAGGCATCATCAGGGTCGAAGAGCTCGGTAACAACCCATGGAACGTCCTTCGACTCAAAGGACGATACTATGCTGGGCAATACATCATTCACCGACCTTTCATCGAGTATGTGCTTCTCAATATGGCGCATTTTGATACCCATCCCTGCAAAGAGGCGATTCTCCACCGTTGCAGGCTATGCTTGGAAGGAATTCGAGGATTTCTCAACGTTTTTGATATCGATCCGGCCATTAGTATTACCGGCCTATTCTCCAGTGGTCTTGTGTAAGCTCTTCCATCTGCCTCGATTCCGATCAACAGTCTAACTTCATTCAGCACGTTTACCATGGTAATGATCCTCAGAGTGGCAACGGTGTGTCCCGTCTTTCGCGACGCCCTACCATCAGATATAGAGCAGGTGATATTCATCGGCAAGCGAAACTTGAGGAGGTTTAGCATCAGCGTTACAGAGTTTCAGTGGCACCTAGGGGTGTTGGAGCGACTTGAGGCATCCTGCAAAAATCACATGACGATGTAAATACGAAAAAATTCAGTTGCTGGAGCAGAGTGTTCTATTATGAGTTAGATATGGTAGGTAAACTGTAAAGATACCCATAAATGGAAATAACACGGCTGGCAACCAGATGATCCACTAGGTTGTGGGTGTTCATCGGAAATTCATTCATTGATTCTAATTTCGTCTATCAAATTCCAAAGAACGCCGATGTATGCATTTCGTTTCCGTAGTCTCGAAACAGGGATTCAATCATGAGGCAACAGCAATGGGCGTGCCGTTCGTCTGCGCGAGCTTCTTCGCCTTTTCTTCCGGGGACAGCTCGAACACGCCGACACCGGACACCGTCTCTTTGGGCTTGTCGCCGTTCTTCTCCGCCTCGGGCTGGATGACCTTGCCCTCCAGCCTCTTATCCTCTGGCGTCATGGGCGCATACAACTTGAGCAACTCATTCAATCGCTCTCGCTGACAGCAGTTCTCGTACTTCCAACTGGCCGCCAACTCGTCAAGCTCCTCAAAGGTCTTGTCCTTGAAGTAGTCGGCCCACTCGGGAATCATGTACTCGGCCATGGTGATGCCGCGGATTCCGCGGAAGACGTGCATGTGCATGCGCCACTGCCACGGGTACTTCTTGTTGTACTGTGCTGGGACGTTGTCCTCGAACCACTTGTGAAGCGGGCCGAAGAGGTTGGGCTGGAGATGCGCGTCGTCGTAGGCCCAGCTGTCGACGGCGAGGTCGCGCTTTTTGCGGATCATGGGACCGAGAAGCTTGAGCCAGGCCGAGTCGGGGGAGAGGTATGTCATTCCCATGACGTTAACGTCCTTGTAGGCCCAGATGCTCCATGCTAAGATATGGGGTCAGCTAGTTGTTGTCGAATTCGATTTCTGTTTGGGCTTACCAATGCCTTCGGAGGTGTAGATCGCTATTTGTCTATCCAACATGTCGTATCTCTCCTCGTTGTGAACCTTCCAGTCAGGGTTATACTCTTCGCGCTCGTAGATCGGACCGAATTCGCCTGTTACGGAAACCCTGTCAGCGTTTGCGAGGAATTGCCCGCAGAACGAACTTGCTTACCGTTCCAGATGGGAACATTGTGCTCCTTCATAAACGCAACCTTGCGATCGTACATTTGCCGGATATACGCGTCTTGGTCCTTCAAACCCTGGTATCTGCCAATGCGGTTCGGGAATCCGAAGCCGCAGTAGTCGTGGACCGCGTACACGGAGTTGGGGAACACCTTGGTGAAGCCGGAGAAGTCCATGCTGAAGGTGTTGCCCTCGAGGAAGAGGATATGATCCGGGTCGATCTCGCGGATGGCAGGAACGATGCGATCGTAAAAGGCCAAGAGTCGTGTCCACTCGACATCGGCGGGCTCATTAAGAGGGTTGAATCCTGCGATCCACGGGTTGCCCTTGTAGCGCTTTGCGAGAATCTGCCACAGGTTGATGACTCTGTCCTGGAAATGCTTGTGATCCCAGAAAGCGGCGTATCCTGTCGGGTTGTCTGAATGCCAGTCCTGGTTCTGGCCTCCCGGGGCGGAGTGGAGGTCGAGGATAGTGTAGATCCCGTACTTGGAGCACTGCGTAACGAAACTGTTAGTGCCAGCTTGAATATGGGATCCATGTTCAGGTCGAATGAAGACTCACAATTTCAATTGCGCGATCGAGATGCTTGAAACCCTCTTCTTTGATGACGAAAGGGTTCATGTCGTCTTCAAAGTGGTGGTAGTTGAAAGACAGACGGACGCAATTGAAGCCGATTGAGGACAGAAACTCGGCATCCTTCTCCGTGAAGAAGTACTCGAGAAACTTGTCAAAGAAGAATTCGTACTTCTCCTTGCCAAGGACCTTGAGGAGCGCTGCGCGGATCTGGTGTTCGCGACCGGGGAAGCCGTTCATGAAGTTCTCCATGAGCATCCAGCCACCAAGTGCCGTCTAGAGAAGAAGTCAGTGAGTGACCGGAGTGACATTGGAGCTTGCGACCATCTTCTTACCCCGCGCAGGCGGACTGGGTTACCTGAAGCATCGACAACATCAGGCCCTGACGTCTTCAAGATACCGTTCGACATATTGGCAGACAATTGAGCGGTTAATTGGCGACAAGAAGAGAGAAGAGACGAAGAGAGAATGCAGAGGTCGAAGCCATCCTCCGACTTGACCCAGCGGGACCATTTGAGCTCCTAAATATGACTGCCTCACATGCGAAAATCATGTTTAACTGCGAGCCACGCGACGAGCTATCGCCCGCGTTACAGAGAAGTTGCATACGTCCCACAGTCCCCATGACGTTCGGTGCCACAATTGGGGTCCCAATCATGAGGTGATCGGAGACAAGACTCGTACATACGCGCTTCCGAGGCCATGAACGCGACCAAAGGGCGCCCGCGTGAACCATCGGGGAAGACGAAGACGCTCCCCCGACCCCACGTTCCAACTTCGGGGACTGTCTTGGATGCCCCGCATAGGCGCGGACAACTTCAACCGAAGCGAAAACGACGCTAGGGGGATGGTTTTCGTTGCCCCGAAGTGACCCACGTTGGTTCGGGGGATCACTTTAGCTGCCCCGACGAGTCATGATTCGTCAGTTCTACCTAAGAGGGGGCTTCCAGACTGAAAGACGACTCTCAGGCTTCTCCACATCGCCGACGCTACACAAGTTGAACAAGTCTCGGCGCACTTTGCTATTCTCACTTGACAACTGCTGTCTTCCGCCACGGAAAAATGCCGAGTC
Organism: Colletotrichum gloeosporioides; assembly: GCF_011800055.1. NCBI lineage: Eukaryota > Fungi > Ascomycota > Sordariomycetes > Glomerellales > Glomerellaceae > Colletotrichum > Colletotrichum gloeosporioides. Next base: position 447,153 of record NW_025544727.1, read on the forward strand.
AGACGAGCGTGACTTCACCCCCAACCGCTAATCATTCGTTTTACCCCATGGAGACTGGTCTCGCCTGAACGACTATTCATCTCATGATGTTCCTCCGTGTGGGGATTGGATTGCACTTTACCCCAGCCCCCGGATCGCCCCTGCTTCTTCTCCGCATCCCATCATCCGACTGGTGATCCCTGTCGTGTTGTTTGTCCTCGGCAGGTCGACTGGTAATTCCAGCAGTACGGTTCTGTCAGGAAGACCATCGAGCTAGTTTCCGCGCCAATGGCGATATCGCCCGATCGAGTTCGTTTCATTTAGCCCCAGATGCCGACTTTAGGACTTCGTCACCCTCAACTTAGACCCCAACCCGACGAGCAAAACCCGGAAATGGTGCGGGTGTTCAGAACAACTTCATCGTTCCACCTTTGCAGCTGGAAAGATTATACGCATATAAGGTCACACGGAATCCCGGTTTCCTGGTCTTGTTCCTCGGCTCAGATCAGCTCCTTCCATCGCTGAGTCAACTGATCTCCCTTCCTCCCCTCCCAAGTCTGTTGTCTGTCAAGCATCGGTATCAGCGACAATGAACTTCCTCCGCGAAAGACTCCCTGCGCCGAGGCAGGACCAGGCAGCCCGCCGAGCTCGCCAGCAAGGTGGTCCGGCCGCTGCAAACGAAACCTACCAGCCCTCTCGCATTGCCCAGCTGGCCCAAGAGTCGCCGGCATGGTACAGATCCGGGGCCCGGAGGAAGTTATACTTCCTCCTGTTCCCTGCTGCCGTTGTATCGTACGCCACCAGCGGCTATGACGGCTCGATGATGAACTCGCTCCAGACGGTGTCCTATTTCGATGACTTCTTCGACAATCCTCGCGGTGCTGTGCTTGGCTTGATGAGCGCCATTATGGCTTTGGGCAGCATCTGTTCAACTCCTATTGCCCCCTGGGTCGCTGATAGGTTTGGGCGACGATGGGGTATCACGGTGGGGAGTCTGATCATGATTGCCGGAGCCATCATCCAGTGCGAGAGCACCGAGTTTGCCATGTTCGTTGTGAGCAGATTCATCTTGGGCTTTGGACTCTCCTTTGCAACGACCTCGGCCCCTAGCTTGGTCAGCGAGTTATCGCATCCCAAAGATCGTGTCACCATCACGGCCATCTGCAATACATGGTAAGCATCAAAAACAGCTTATCCAATTTCAGTAATGTCAGACTGACGGAGGCAACCTTTTCAGCTGGTATCTTGGAAGTATTGCTGCAGCTTGGATCAGTATGTCAATTCCTGCCCTCAAATCAATTGGATCGGAAGCTAATAACGAACGAACAGCCTTCGGAACTCGCACGATCCCAAGCACTTGGTCATGGAGAATTCCCTCGCTTCTCCAGATGGCACCAAGCGTTGTCCAACTCTCGGCTGTCTGGTTCCTACCTGAGTCTCCTCGATGGCTCATCTCCAAGGACCGCGATCACGACGCTCTTGAGGCTCTCAAGCGATATCACGGCGAAGGGGAAGAGACGGAACTAGTCAGGCTCGAGTACGAGGAGATCAGGACGGCAATTGATAATGAGAAGAGTAAGAAAACCCTCTGCACAAAGTCCGGAAGTCTTAGCGATTAACCCAATTCGTAGGGCTTGGTGCGACAACTTGGAAGTCAATGGTCTCTACCAAGGGTAATCGTTATCGCATGTTCCTTGTTATCTGTGAGTCACTTATTGCCTCTATTCATCTTTGATTATATCTAACGGCGATTCCAAGGCATGGGGTTCTTCTCTCAGTGGTCCGGAAACGGATTGATCGCCTATTATTTATCAAGGTAAGTTATCACCTAGTGGGTCAAGATTATATTCTAATAGTAGCTAGAATCATGGACACAGTGGGAATCAAGGACAAGAACACCCAGGCTCTCGTAAACGGACTCGTCAACATTTGGAACTTCGGCCTTGCCCTCACGACCGCCTTCTTTGTCGAGAAAGTTGGCCGACGACCACTGTTCCGAATCTCCACGATCGGCATGCTCACAGTCTTCATCGGCTGGACCATAGCTTCCGCCCGTTTTGCAGAGACGAACGCGAGCTCCGCCGGCATCGCCGTCCTCGCTCTCATCTTTGTGTACCAGATCTTTTACTGCATCGCATTCTCGCCCTTGCCGGTAGCTTACTCCGTCGAAATCCTGCCGTTCTCCATCCGTGCAAAGGGCATGGCCACCTACGTGTTCTCGACCAAGGCTGCTGTGTTTGTGAACCAGTATGTCAACCCCATCGGACTGCAGAACATAGGCTGGCGGTTTTACATCGTCTATGTTGTCATCTTGGCGGTCGAGAGCTTCATTGCGTACGGATGGTTCCTCGAGACTAAGGGCAAGGCATTGGAAGAGATTGCGGTCATTTTTGATGGTGAGCAGGCCAATGTTCGACTCGACGAGGGGGGGAAGGGAGACGGTCCGGTTGATGTTGAGGAGAGTGAGCACGCCACAACCAAGGTCTAACGGAAGTATCATGTTTTGGTTATTAGCATATGGTTTGAGTTGATAGTACAATGCAACATGATTGTCCTTAACTTCAAATTTCTAGTCCCTGCTGAAAGCGTCGACATCTTAGTGATTGTTTGCGACCCGTTGTCGATTCTTTACGCAGATTTGGGTCGACATCCCATGGCCCATGAAATATCAATGATCCATCAAACCCCAGGAAATCCACATAGAAATATATCATTATTATGACCTGTAGTATGGCAGTCGTTTTTGCTGGTATTATCCCGCCATTGGCTCACAAATGGCTCCCCTGCTGTCTTCGTTGAAACAGCATTGTCCTGAGCCAGGGCCCTTCTGACAAACTGTTCTATGCCCTTGACACCCATAACAACCAAGACCCGTGTTGCACTCTCCTCTACCCGAGGTGCAGGGTTCTCCAGTCACTCTCCCGCGCCTTTCGATTTTTTCGATCCCTTCCCGCCCTTGGATCCTTTGGGGCCCTTCCCCTTCAGCCCCTTGTCCTTCGACCCTTTCTCCTTCGAGCCCTTTGCTCCCCTCGCGCCCGACGTTCCCTTTGCGTTTGATGACCCTTTGGAACCCTTCGCCCTTTTCGGACTTTTCGCGTTTTTCGGCGGTGGACTCTTCGGGGCTGGAGGTGGTGGGCTTTCTGATGGACAGCTGTGACAAGTTTGATTAGCCAATTTCCCGTTTTCAGTAATCGAAGGCCTGTACAAAATTCTCACTGCTTCGTCGCCGCGCCAGGCAATGCCCTCAAACACTGCGCCCGGAAACAAGTCCATGTCTCCGGTCTCAGCCGCCGGGTCGGCCAGTGCGAGGCCGACCGCTGCCAAGAGCAGCAGAAGAGCCTGAATGACCCTCATATCCGCGGTCGCAAAGCAGCCAGACGGTCTGAACTGGGCGCCGGGAACAGTTGACTTTTTTGCAGGACTTGGATGAACCCTTGGTCAAGGGGATCAAATGATGGGTTGAGTTGTTGTTTTTGAGTTGACGCCAGATCAGCGGCATCTGAGCGCGTGGGGCGGGAATGCCGAAGGTGTTCCTCTTAAATGTTTCCGGTGCACAAACCTCTTAGCAGCGTCATTCACAGCCCCTGTGCTTCAGCTTGTATCGTCTGATGTGAAGACGCTATTCGCAAACAAATGCACGGACGCCATGGCAGCATTCGAGGCCGTGGTGCTACCGGCTGCCGAAGCCGGCTGCAGATCCCATGCCGAGATCTCTGTCTTTAAAATTTGCGCAGAGACACAGATATCTAGGCACATGGTCAATATTGATTCTCGGTGGCTGATACTCTGAACATTTGAAAACGAAAGTCCTTGGACAGTAGGTGACCATTTGGTAGAACCATGAACAGCAGGCCAGTTGTTTGACGCTAGTGTTGTGAAGTATCGAGATCCTTGTCGCGTGGCGCGTAAGACTCATCGATATGGGTGTGGGTGTGGTCTTGTCTGTGTTCCACCTGTTAGGTCACCTGTCAAATAATGATGGCGTCCTCCAACCTCTCAGATTGGACGTTGTCAAAATAAAGGCAGTTCGGTCCAAACGAAACCGAGTGGCTTGGCCGCGCAATGCAACAGTCTGAATCAGCTCTCTTGTCCCACCGGCATCAGCCGACCCGCCCTTCGTATGGGAAACTTGCCTATGTAGGAAACAAAACCTTAATTGGCATGTCAGCGTGGAGCTGGAGGGGCAGCTACTTATGGTCGCACTGTCGCCTGCAAACGTTCTTATGTTCCAGGTGCAACCTTTTCTCCGGCGATTGTTTTCCTTCAGATGAATCGAAGTTCGGCCGAAACCATGGCCTCGACCCCAATCGCCCCTTACGACAAGGACCATGAGGATCCGAACGGTCCTGGCGATGCTCGACCCACGGCGTTGAAAGTCATCCGAGACCAAGGACTCGATGGCAAACTTCAGGGGAAAGTCTTTCTCGTGACGGGGTGCACGAACGGAATCGGGGTCGAGACAGCCAGGGCGTTGCATGCCACCGGCGCTGATGTCTACATCACGGGTCGGGACACGGCAAGGGGCGAAGAAGTCGTGAAGCGGATAATGCATGACGGAAAACCGGGCAAGGTGGTATTCATTGAGATGCACTTGGACTCGCTAGCCAGTGTTCGAGATGCAGCATCAAAGTTTCTACAGATGAGCGACACGCTGAATTGTTTGATTTGTAATGCTGGTAAGTTTTGGTGTGTTGACGGCTATCATGATGCTCAATCATAGACAGGTGTCGGGTTGCACCCCAAAGCTAGGACTAAAGATGGATTCGAGATGCACTTCGGAACCAATCATTTGGGACACTTTGCCCTCTTCGAAGCTCTCAAAGATACTCTCCTCAAATCCCTTACGCCATTGTACCCTTCGAGGCTTGTCATGGTATCTTCACGATCTCATCTAGCGAGCCCCGTGGACCTCGACGATTTAAATCTCGAGAAGGCGACCTATGACGCACACAGCGCATACGGCGCCTCAAAGACGGCTAATATCTGGATGGCGAATGAAGTCGAGCGACGGTACGGCCCACATCACCTACACGCCACCTCTATCCATCCCGGAGCAGTGGTCTCTGGCCTGAGTCGCCATGTCGGAGAAGACTTCATGAAGAGGTTGTTCGGACCCCCTGAAATCGCGAAGCTCATCAAATCCGTCGAGCAAGCTGCTGCCACGACGATCTGGGCTGCTGTCGGTGCCGAATGGCATCACCAGGGCGGCAAGTATCTAGCTGATGTCCAGGAAGGCGTCCCGTCTGAAACATGCACTGAGGGCAGAACAGGACCTGGGTACGCGCCGCATGCTTTCGATGAGGAGAATGAAAAGCGGCTATGGGAATTGAGTGACGAAATCGTGAGAGCTTCCTTAGGTGATTGAGGTTATCTGCAAGACTCTAGAGAGAGTTCAGAATAGTTCACTGCATTTTCGCTCCCACATAATGCTATCTACAAAGGATCGCTCATAAGGTCTAGTTCCGCAGCCTCATCATGATGGTCTTGGTGGGATCTGGAACTGACTGCGACGGTATCATTAGCTGGTTCTTGAAAGTTGAATGGGTAATGCAAACCTGGGATCCGAAGGTGAGATTCGTGTACCTCTCGGTATAGCCGTCAGGCATCTTCAAGTCGTACTTCAAGAACGTAGTCGCCAGAATCATCTTCGTCTCGTTCGCCGCAAAGAACCGGCCAGGACAGGCATTCCTGCCGTATCCAAAAGCAAGACTCGTATCTCCCACACTCGCAAACTGATTGTTTGTTGCTGCTTCCGTAAAGGCATCCTCCGCTGACATTTTACTTCTCAAAGCAGCTTCCTTCTCTTTTCGGATCTTGTAGAATCGCATTGCGTCAAAGACGTCAGGGTTTGTGTGTATCGTTCCATCATAGTTAATAGCGTGTGAAGGGACTTCCAGGATGACACCAGGAGGAATTGCCTGGCCATTTGGCAGAGTTACTGGCTTCATGACCTTGCGTTGGAATGCCGCTGAGTGGTGGTGTTTAGCAGATGATCTCACGGGTGAAGCATGTGTCTTACTGGCACTTTGAGGGTAGTATCTCATGATCTCCTTCAGGAAGCTGTCGAGCTTCACCATTTTTTGTAGTGAGACTGCGGTGATATTAAGATTTGTCTCAGCTAGAACCTCTTCGACTTCTTGTCGCAGGGTTACCACAAGGTCAGGTGTTGCCGCAAGATTGTAGAAACTTGAAGAAAGTTAGCCAACGTCGAAGAGAAGGATTTGAAGCTGAACCTACGCATTGGTCAATGCTGCTGTTGTCGTGTGAATGGCTGCAAAGGTCAGGCTCAACTGATACTTTGATATCGCACGATCACTCTGTTGACCAAATTTGTCTTGGGAGTCCATCAACCACTGTAACATGTCATCTGGCTTATTTTTCTCATTGAGGCCATTAATCGCAGCTTGGCGCCGGGCTGTAACCACCGGTCGAAGGAAATCGTCCGCTTGCTGGAAGCGGTGGTACAGCTTCTTGACTTGCGGTGCTCGGGACGCTAGGAATGGTCGCAGCCAGGAAGATATAAACCCCACAGCTTGAATAGCAGCTGTCATGTCGAGGGTGTAGTTGACGGCCGCATCGAGGTAGACCTCGTCTCTACAGAGATCGGGCCCAACAAAGATTCTGCCTGATGTTTTGGCGACTATGCGAGCTAACTTGCCGTTTATTCTCACGTCCGACCAGTCCGCTGACTGAGGGAACTCTGTTTGGATCGCATTTGAGACTTCATCTAGAATGATTGGATTCAAACGGACTTGCACGATCAGCAGCAGATACAGGCCGTTATATGCTGGCGCAACTTACACAAAGCGGGATTGAGTGAAGTTTTGAGAGTATGCGGTATCGTGGGGATATTGCTTGTGATGTTGGTGTACTTTGTCTGCAGAGCCTTCATTGCCAGAGAGTTAGCATGAGCTCTTCTGAGCGAACTCATCGTCTCTTGCCTCTTCTACTGCCTCGTTGAAGCTGAGAACGTCTTCAGGTAGCCTTTTCAAATGCTTTAAGAATTCTGGTGACACAACGACACACTCGGATTCTACACGCCGGGTGAGCTTCTTCATCGGGAGATGATTCGGTCAATGGCGGTTCGGAAGTCTTACGTCTCGCAGTCATGATGCGAAAAGCACTGTCTTTGAACTGAAAGTATCTTAGTCCAGTTGATTTCACTTCCCTGCTCGCCGGACTGCGTACCTTCTTGTAGCCCTCAACATAGAGATCTCTGGCTTTACCGGAGAGAAACTCCTTTCTCCTTGCTTCTTTGCTCGTAGCATCTCCAACGGCTGGAATGTCCGAAAGCCGAGCTTTGCTTTTCGAGAGTCTCACTAAGAGGAAGAGACCGCTGACAACCAAGACAGTCAGTCCCAGCCGAGAAGGGTTGGCGAAGACGTCGGCGAAGAAAATCCCACTCATTTTGACCCCCTGGTATCACGGCTAGTGATGTTGTAATGAAAGTCGCTATAATGTAGGGGCAGCGTGTGGCGGGTTTTGATGCATGTGTTGACAGTTAGTGTGTCTTTTGAGCTGCCCGTACCCATCACCGGCGAATCATTATCCGAGGTGCTAAACCGCGTATTTGAGGCAAAAACCAATTAGGTTGCACCGGAAGCCCAAGAATTGCCAATTTTTCTACTGACAAGTAATTCAAGTCCCGGGAAAGAGCGTCGTAGTTGCCCCGCTTGTTGCGAAACGAGTCAAGACACTTGCTGATTATGCGAGAGCGAAAAAGTCTAAATGCTCCTTTGATCAACCAAATTTCTCTCGTCTGCAGCTTAATAAGCGTGGTAACTGTGCTTTATGAATAAGTAATAAGGTTCTGGGCATGTCATAGAAGGTAGCATTGGATCTCCACCGAGAGCAAGGCTACAACCCGGTGGGAAAACCTTCTGAATGAACAAGCTGAGATGCTGAGATGAGTATGCGAGAAAAGCCCTCAGTTATAGTGAACTAGCAACTCACTTGCCATTGCATTACCACGAGTGTCATCATCGAATGATTCATATTTCCTCACTACCATATATCCAGGCGAGGCACCATCTCACGACCGGCCAAGATATCTTTTCTTCTTCTGCCTCCGGGTCGGCATAGATCTCGGTTCATCAAGGAAGAGCCCCATCATCCGACGCCAATGGAAATGCAAAGGGTTCTCCCCGAGTGGTGGCGTCCGCTCATATTTGAAGGGTGCCTCCTCTAAGAAATCCAAGGGCCCAGTATCTGGCGTCGCGGGGTCTTGAAACCATCTCAATGAGATCTCATATGTGGGCACATTTCTGAATAAATGAAGAGGCTTGAACCATTCTTCATGAGGCATCGGGTATCGGGCGTATTGCGGGTACATCCAAATTCGAAGTTCCTTCAACCGAGGAAGTTTATCAGCAGCCTTCGACCAAAGGTCAAACCATTGCATCTTGGCTGTAATAGCCTCTTCATCCTCTGGGTCCATGTATGATTCTATGGAGGCGGCCCAGATGAGGTGAAGGGTGTTGATCCGAATCAGTGATTCGGCGTTGGTCGTCTCCAAGAATCTGGAAAGAGCATCGATCCCGACGAATGAAAACGCCGTGTCATCGTACATGGAGTCGACCGCCTCCTGGTGCATGCGCTTGCAGGCGAGGAGGATGGCCAGAAAGGGGCTAAACTCCTTCACCATCGTGCGCCGCCTTTTCTTATCGCCGTCACTATCGCCGATCGAATCATCCACAGGCCGCAGCACGGGGGGTTCCTCTTCACATGCCCAGTGGTTGCACCAGAGCGAAGCGTTGCGCAGTCGCCAATCGTTGATCTCGTCACGCTGTGCCATGGCCTCTGCGGTGAAGGCGCCATCTCGGCATTCCGGCGCTTGCTCCGCGGGCGGGGCTTCCAGAACGTTGGTGAGCTTGATCTCCCGCACGTCTTCGGCGTCCGGATCCGAGATGCAAGCGCAATGGGAGAGGGGCGCCAGCGGGGAGGGGCTGGCTTTGTAGACATGCTGCGTCGATCCGGCGGCTATCCACAAGTGCCGATAGATGTTCTGACGTATTTCGAGCGGCAGGGCGGAGAAGAAGCCGGACTGCGGCTGGGGGTTTGTTGGCATCGCTTCGGATGAGGAGCCGGGCTCGGCATCATCGTCCGTGGGCCGTGAAGCTGGTTTGTGGTACTCTTCTATCTCTGGCATCTTTCTAAAGTAAACAGACATGCGAGTAAGAAGTGAGTATTGGTGAAAGGAGAGAGAAAGAGCACGTTATCGATGTTGAAAGAGAGCTTGATGAGATAAGACAACGTCTGCCTGGCGTTCGATGATTCCCCCTCCACCCCCTGCATCACCTCCCCAAAAGGGCTTAACGCCGCTTACGACATCCGTCTGTCCAATTGTGACGAGGCAGTTATGATGGCGAGCCAACACCATCTGTAGCAGCCCACATGCGCATGTTTTCGACACCAACGCTGCTGCATGGCCCGCAGGCTCGTGGGCTCAACGTCGCTGAAACTGTCATGAGTTCATCAAGGTTTTTCTTCCCATATAAAACGAGCAGACTATTACGTATCAGCCATCCATATCAAGCACACCTCACAAGGGTTGACCAATTCCGGCGGCATGATTGGTCAGATTCAGGATTTCTGGGGCTGATTGCTTGTCTTACCCCAGATCCAGCACAGATCCAGGGAGAGCTCTGCTCTTATCTCCCGGGCGTACCCCAGACCGCCTTCTGTCACAATAAAGTTCTTTCTTTGTTCATCAGCTCTTCGTGTCTTCTTCCATACATAAAAACAGCCCGCCATTGATACCCTTCCGTCCGCCGTTGTTGATTCTTGGGAGAGCGATGAGCTGTTCATCGATCCGGCAGCTCGCCCTGCTACGTGGGGCGCCGGCTCAACGCGCTTTAACGCGGGCTGGACAGAGCACTTTCATCGCTGGCTGCCGAGCTCCCTCGACTCTCAACACAAAGATATCACGACATGCGGCGAGGCCAATCCGGTCTATGGGATGCTTGGGCATTCAGTCGCAGCGATTCCTGAGCAGCACAGCTCGGAGGCGCAATGCTGCCGAAGATGAGGAGGAGACGGGGAGTTACAGCGAGGCCGACCACGAGCATGCCGTCATCTCAACCTTTGACCTGTTCTCTATCGGCATCGGCCCGTCATCTTCTCACACCGTCGGTCCGATGCGTGCTGGCAACATTTTCGTTGCTGATTTGGCAGAGGCGAATCTCTTGAGCAAGGTCAACAAGATTCGGGTTTCCATTTATGGCAGTCTGGCGCTCACTGGCGAGGGCCACATGACACCCTCTGCCCTCTTGCTCGGTCTTGAGAGCGCGGACGTAGAGACGGTCGACACGGCCTACGTTCCGGAGAGGTTCACTGAGATCAAGAACACGAAGAAGTTATTCCTAGGGCACGGACTGGCAGACGGCAAGGGTAAGGAGGTTGACTTCGACTACGAGCGTGACTTCGTCTGGGAATGGGGCCGCAAGCTGCCAATGCACAGCAACGGCATGCGCTTCACAGTCTTCGATGCAGATGGCTACGTCCTGGCGACCAATGACATGTTCAGTGTTGGTGGTGGCTTCGTTGTTAACGGCGCCTTGTCGATCAATCCTGACGTCTCATCCTCGTCCTCATCGTCCGTCGCCCGCGTGGACTCGCCCGACCCGTCATCAGAGGATACTGCTGGTAGACATCCGGTCGATCTGGCAGAGAATCTCTTCTACAAGGAGATCAGACGATCCGATGCCGCGGGAGACCGTCGGACGGGCGCCGAAGTCAGGCCCGAAGTAACAGACGACACGGCTCTCCTGGGGAACTCATCAGACAGCCTTTCACCGGTTGCATCTGAGGGAAATGGTGTCAACATCTCAGAAAACCCCGAGAATACGAGCGAGTCGGGCAGCCAGGGCCCTCGGTACCCGTTCCGAGACGCAACCAGCCTGCTCTCGCTGTGTCGCAAGCACAACCTCACAATTGCCCAGCTCGTCTACGAAAATGAAAAGAGCCACGGCTACACGGATGAGGAAATCTACCACAAGCTCTTCAAGATCTGGCAGGTGATGGACACCAGCATCTTGGAGAGCGTGCAGGCGCCGCTCGACACCAAACTGCCGGGGTCCCTGAAGCTCCATCGGCGCGCACCCGCACTCTATCGGAGACTGACCCGAGGCTTGTATTCCACCGCCGGCCAGACGTCGCCCAACCCCAACGAGCAAAAGAGCGACGGCAAGAACATCCAGTTCATTGGCTCCTCAGGTTTGGCGGCATCCAACAAGACCCCTGCGACGATTAGCGAAAGCAAGTCCAAGACGAGCGTCGGCCTCGGCCCGGGCCGAAGGTCGCCTCCACGCGTGCTGGGCTCCCTCGACCACCCCATCACCCCGTCTCCCTCGCGCCGGACTACGTTCCCCACGATGGACTATCTCACGGTCTACGCCATCGCAGTGAATGAGACTAACGCAGCGGGCGGTCGCATCGTCACGGCGCCCACCAACGGCGCCGCCGGTATCATCCCCGCCGTGCTGAAGTACACCATCGAGTTCATCAGCGACGACCCGGAGCGGGATATCCCGACGTTCCTCCTGACCGCCGCTGCCATCGGCATGCTCTACAAGCGCGGCGCAACCATCTCGGCGGCTGAGGGCGGATGCATGGCGGAGGTCGGCGTGGCCTGTTCCATGGCCGCGGGCGCCTTTGCGGCATGCATGGGCGCGAGCCCCGAGGCCATCGAGCAAGCTGCCGAGATCGGCATCGAGCACAACCTTGGTTTGACGTGCGATCCCATCGGCGGCCTCGTGCAGGCGCCGTGCATCGAGCGCAACGCTCTCGGCGCCATCAAGGCCATCTCCAGCGCCAACCTCGCTCTGAGCAGCGAGACGGGCACACAAAAGGTCAGGCTGGACGACGCCATCCGCGCGATGCGTCTGACTGCTAAGGGAATGAGAAACGAATTCAAGGAGACCAGTTTGAGTGGTTTGGCGACGAGCGTGCCGTTCAACATCCCAGTCAGTGTTCCTGACTGTTGATTTTGCTTTTGATCTGGACAATGATGAATGAGAGCTCTGGTTAGACTTGGAAAACTTGCAAAACCAAAATGCGGGGATCATAGAATTGGGATTTTTTTTACACTGGGTTTCAACGAATTAACGGTAGATTTGGATTATACAATCGAGCTTCCACTGCTCCCCGCCGGCTCTGTCATAGGTTCTTGTTCTGGCACTCACTTCATTTGGAGTGGGGGATTCACACAGACAAGTCCTATCTCCGTCAAAACAACGACGAGCAAAAATGAATGATGACAACCACGAGATTCGAACTCGTGCCTCTTTCGAGACCAGAATGCTATCCTCTTGGAGAATGAAGCGAACGCTTGAGTCTGGCGCCTTAGACCGCTCGGCCAGATTGCCCACATGCCTGATTAGGCAACACGATGCCAGAATTGTGCTGCGAGGTCCACCAAGAACAGTCCGGGATGGAGACAGCCGCTAGCGAAAGAGGATCCGCTGCTTGTGGATTTCAGGTGGTTAACAAGTGTTGCTCGGCATGATTTCTCCATCTCTTGAGGATGCTCCTAAAAGCTGGAAGGAAAGAGACGTGTATTGAGACTCATCTATGATACTGAATGTGCCAAACTTTTGCCACAACTAAGGTCCTGTGTACGTATTCTCGCAACTTTACTCTTTGTCCTCGAGGCCGACAAGCTTCAACGAATCTTTCCACAGTCTCCCCTCGCTCTCCGCATCATAAGCCCACGAGGCGTGGTATTGAGTATCAAACTGGCCGCATCCCTCAACCTCCGGTACCCCCTCTGTGCAGTCGGTGAGGTATCTACCTCCCTTGTCGGCCCATTCCTTGCCAACGGCAGCTAGCACCGTAGTCGCAGCCCCCTGTTCCGGGGACTTCATCTGTTTCTTTATCTCCGGGCTGTTCAGCAAAGCATCAATCTCCGCTTTGGGGAAGTTGACGGAGAGAGGCGTGTCAATGACACCAGGGTGGAGACTCGTCGCGTGCAGACCGCGAGACCCGTAGCGCCGCTCGATCTCGTTGGCCATGTAGATGTTGGCAGTCTTGGACTGAGCGTACGACATCATCGGCTCGTATCCTCCCTTCTGGAAGTTGTAGTTGTCAGACGCGTTGATGCCCTTGAACCTGTGGCCGGCGGAAGCAACGTTGACGACGCGAGAGGGGAACTCCGGGGTCGATGCCGCCAAAAGAGCCGGCTTCAAGAGCTGGAAAAAGAGGAAGTGGGAGAGGTGGTTGGTGCCGAATTGCATCTCGTGGCCGTCCTTGGTGAACTCGAGAGCTTGAACGGCCGCGATGCCGGCGTTGTTGATGAGGACGTTGACCTTGTCGGTCTTGGAGAGGATGGCTGCAGCGGCAGCGCGGACGGAGTCCAGAGATCCTTGATCCATCTGAACGATTTCCATGCGAGACGGGTCAAGGATGTCGGCGAGGGCGGTCTTCGCCTTGGCTACGTTCCTTGCAGTCAGGAACAGCTTTGCGCCGGTGGCCGCGATGGCGCGGACAGTCTCGATGCCGATTCCTGATGAAGTTCCCGTGATGACGAAGACTTTCCCGCCGAGCTTGCGTTCCAGTCCTTCGTCTTTGATGATTTGCAAGGCTGTTGGGCGGGCGTCGCCCGTTCCCTGGGGATCGGCATGGGCTTCAGCGTAGCGGGACATATTTGAAGTTTCGACTGATTTGTGCGAGGTTTAGGAAATTCGTCGATGAGGGTGCTGGAGAAAAAATGAGATTCTTCTTATTGCTGTTGATGATGATGATGATGAGGAATCCAAGGTAAAAGTTCGACTACGAACCGTCTTTATAGGTGCGACCAGATGGAAGCAGTATTGAGACGAAGCCTCCAAGCCCCCACAAGATACACATCTTCAAGTTCCAAACTTCTTTCCCCACAGAGCTGTTCATTCTTGGTTAGCAAACCGTCCGATTGTTGAAGCCTTCGAGTGTACCATACTCAGGGCTAGTGCTCTTACATGAATCGCGCAAAGTCCGCCCGTTATCCCCGGGGAATCCACTATCGTCTCCAGTCTTTCACTTCTCACCTTGCAAAAACATAGCTTTTAGAAACAACGAGCATAACGAAGAACTCGGGTTGGCATCGGGCTTCTTCAGATGCCAAGACGGCAGTGACATTCACACAGCAACATGGCTGACCTAAACTGCCGTTTAAAGCTTAAAGAGCGGATGTGGTGGGTCCAGGTCGCCGTTCGTGATAACGTTGCCAAAGCGGAGTTCTGACAAACCGGCTGACCTTAATTGCCGTTTCGGGCGAGCCGGGCTCCGGCCTGCACTCCGCCCGCCGCGTCACGTTGTCGCTGACAAACCTGGCTGACCGTTTTTCCCCTTTTTGGCTTGGCTGACCCCCATCATGTCGCCAGCTTCATCAACATTTTGATGAAACTGAAGGACGCGCTGAGATTCTGATTCTAGCGAGAGCCTAGCCCTGCTGTTGTCGTCCCCGACGCAGTGATGAGTTCGCTTGATAATCAGCCCGCCGCGGGAAGCGCGCAAACCGCGGAAGACAGGAAACAGAGAAAGAGAGTACAGAACCGGTTAAACCAAAGAGCACGCAGTAAGTCTGTTTGCATGCTCGAGTTGGGTTCTAGAACTCATCCGAGATCACAATCGCGGCGCTGACCAGTAGCTGCAGGGCAACGTCTCAAAACAAGCGCTGCCAATGCTACTCCAAGCCGGCGACCATTCCGAGTTGATCGCTGGCGATTGGAGGGTGATGCACAGCCATATCAGGCGATAAAGGCCTCATTAGAAGAGCTGGGAACCCCTCCGAGGCAGCCTACGGACGTGGGTATTTCCTCGCGGGAGCAATCATCAGATATTGAGGTCATAACCCTCGACGAGACTGACCGTGACGCTTTCTCGGTGAGGCTTGACTCATCTCAGGCCTTCGCTACAACACTCTACGCGGATCTCTTGTTCCATCTTATTGAGCATAACGTTTTCCGAGCTTTCGTATCTAACGCCAATCTTCTCGATGTGACAACGGCAATAGCATCTCCTCGGAATCTTCCAAAAGATGGATGGCTCGCCCCACCGGTAATCTACCAAGGCGACATGCGTTGTACAATCACATCAACCATACACCAAATCAATCCCAACATGCCCAAGTCTCTCCACCCAACTCCGGTTCAGGCAACAGACACTCACAGCTTTTGGATCAATGTGATCCCATTTGCGCGGGTGCGGGATAATCTCATTCGCTGGGAGGCCTGCTTCGATCACAACGAATTTCTTCGGGATCTCCTGGGGTCAGTGATTCGCGCAGCTGCGGCTAGGCGCCGTGAGGCCGGTGGTAGCTTATCATCATCAAGTTGTCCTTTGGTCATAGAGGAATCTGCAGATGATCCATCAGCCGGAAGGAATGGCTTCGTTGTCTGGGGCGAGGCGCATGATAAGCGGAACTGGGAGGCAACCCCTGGCTTTCTCAAGAAGTGGTCGTGGGCCGTTGAGGGTTGTGACGAGATCGTCGAGATCAGTAACAACTGGAGGCTTATAAGAGGTGAAGAGCTAATTGCCAGCGTCTCCGCAAGTGCAATCAAGTCAATTTTAACCCCCTAACTTACTGAATTAGCTACTTTTTTTAGTATTTTTAATTAATTAGACTAATTATAATTAAAATAAATCAATTACTATATAAAAATATATTATAGCTATATAAAAAAATTCATAATAATCCTAATAACCTAAAGTTATTACTAAGTAATATAACCCCCCTCTTTAGCTAGTTCTTTACTAGTTAGAGATTCTCTATAATATTAAGGCTTATTATAAGCTTCTATAAAGTAAGAGTTAACTTAGCCTAGCTAAAAGCCCTCTTATAGTTAGTAGATATTATTAGTATAATAAAAATATTAATAGTAAGTTAGTAGAGTACTAAGAATATCTCTAACTACTATAGCTACTATATAATAAAGTTATTAATAGTTTCTAGAGGCCTCTAGAGGAAGATATTAAGTTTATTAACTTAAAGTAGTATTTAATAATACTAGCTATTAACCTATTATTAGAAGTAAATATTATTATTACTTTAAACTTTAGGATTAATAGGATACTATATTAGTATTACTTTTAGTTTAACTAGTATATCCTCTAGCTATTCTTTATAATACTACTTATTAAAGTAATTTATAAAGCTATTTAGAGTATTATTAACTTATTCTTTTTAGTAATCTTCTTATTAGGTATTATATAAATATAATATACTAAATAATAGATATAGAATAATTACTATAAAAAAGAGTAGTAAATCTCTTATTAATTTATAATACTCTTATAACTTCTACTAAGTTTATTTAATACTATTATAGAGGAAGACCTACTATCTCTTATTAAGTAAATTAAATTATAAAACTAATTATAAAACTAGTAATACCTAATCTTTATAAATATAGGTAAGGAGGGCTTATATATAAAATTAGTAATAATAACTTTAGCTTAAATATAACTATAACTACTATAAATAATCCTTAAGATTATTATTAGTAAATAGAGAGATTATAGCTTTATAATATATCTTCTAGTTTAGTAGATAAAAAAGAAGATATTTAGTACTTATTATAACCTCTTAAAGTTAACTATAACTATTACTAATACCTTATCCCTTATATCTCTTTATTTAATAGTAAAAAAACTTTAAAATTATACCTATTTTAACTAGTACTTTCTAGTTATCTAGAGAGAGAAGGTCTACTTCTAAAATATATTATTTAATATCTATATTATTATTACTTAATAATATAAAACTTTAGATCTCTATTTTCTTCTTTATAGCTCTCTAAATTATAAGATATATATTATTTTATTAGGTATTATTATTTAGGATAAGAAAAGCCTCTTAATATAACTCTAAGAAGATCTAAAAATCCCTAAAGTCTCTATTAATATCTACTAAAACCTTCTAGTACTATTTATAGTGTTATAGTAATAACTAAATAAACTTAATAATATTATAAAGCTAGTTAATAAGGCTAATCTTCTACTAAAGCTTAAGATCCTCCTTATATTAATCTATTAACTAATAGTAATCTAATTTAGTTTTAAAAGTCCTTTTATTAGTACTAAAGAGGAATACTTAGGTTATAAAATTAAGGATATAGCTATAATACTATATATATTAAGCCTTTATATCTATCTTTATTATCTTTAGGTTAAGGTTTTAATAGAAAGCCTAAAGATAGCTATTATTAGTTATAATATTATTAGAAATTACTACCTTAATTTAATCCTAAATCTAATACTAATTAATAATATTAATAAAGGTCTCTAAGAGGGTAATACTATTATAATTACTATAATATTAATAAAAAACTAGAAAATAGGATTATAAAGCTTTATATTTATTAATAAAATAATAAGTAATAGCTATAAAAGTATAAATATTTAGAAATAATTATAGATTAAATAATAAATAGATTTTTAAAGCTACTAAGTGAAGTTCTATTATTAATAACCCCTCTCTATATTAGTAGATATTATCTAGATAGTTATAAATAAATATATACCCCTATAATACCTTATTAGTAATCTCTATATTATAGTACTATAGTACTTATTAGAAGTAAGTATTCTTAAAATAAGAGAAGGAGAGATTAGTAGAGATAATAGTAACTATATAGAGATTATATAAAGTTATTATTTTAATTTTTAGGATATTTAAATTACTAAACTAAAACCTCTTTAGTAATAAAAGGGTTAATATATATACTAATAATAGAGGAGTAATACTATTAAAGTTCTTATCTAAGTAAAGAGAGATCTTATATATATTATAGGTATTTTAGTATTATTAAAGTATAATTAATATAGAGAGAAAACTAGAATAACTATACTAAAATAAGTACTCTATAGGGGTAGATATAATAGTAATACTAAAGACTTTTAAATTACCCTTTAAGTTATATTAATTATAATTTTAGAAAAACCTCTTAGTATAGCCTTAAATAACCTTAATAAGAAAGGTACTATAATTTTAAATCTAGCTAGATTAACCTTATTTTTATTTTTATAATAGCTATACTTTAAGTATATACCTCTTATTACTTATAATAATCTATATAAAGTTATTAATTATAAGATTTAAAGGGATAGTAGTAATAAGAGTATTTATAATCTATAAAGAGATTTAAAAATATAAAGTACTTAAAATAATATATATATTAGTAATTAATAATAAAGTAGTAATAGTAGTAAATATCTTTAGTTTAAAGATAATAAAAGTAATAATATATATAAATAATAAGAATAAGATAAGATACTAAATATCTTTTATAAATAATATCTAATCTTAATAATACTTATACTATTTAATTTACTATAATTACTTCTATCCCTTTAGAAATTTTAAAAAAGATTAGCTACTAACTAGTATTATAAAAGTATTCTAAAAAACCTTATTAGAATATATAGTAATTAAGAGGTTAGTAATAATAGTATATTTTAGTAGCTAGGTATATTTAAATAAATAGGGCTCTAATTAATCTATAGCCTCCTATTAGCTAGATTATAAGATATTAAGTTAGTTAATTTAATTAGAGGGGGTCGAATTAACTACTTAAGGGATAGAGATAGCCTCACTTTAACTAGTTAACTTAAATAGTTTACTAATCTGATTGCACTTGCGGAGACGCTGCTAATTGCCCTATTATCAGGGTCTATAAGCACCTCAGAGGATTTACTTGTTGGAAACTGAAGACGTTTGGGTAAACCGTGTTGTTTGAACGCCAAATTGTACACTAAAGACGTTAGACTCATAATGTGTCGGCTGTGGTGTTTTTTTTATAAATCATAGAGATCTTTAACCACCTACCGCTTGGTGATGACCCAGGCCACGCCATGAGATAACTGGCAATGCCGAGGTAAGCTCGACTAAGCCCGCTTTAGGATGTACTTGAAGCATGACGAAGTTGACTTCTGCTGTTGAGATGTGATGCAGATACAACCATTCAGCCCTGTCTTGGCAGTACAAAGACTGACTAGGGTGTATGCTAAGTAGCTGCTATGACCGGTCGGCGTCCCACGGTGACAGACCACACCGAAACGTACAGCTCCAAGGCCGAAGCCGAGGTTTATGGACCAATGTCACCTCAATTGTAGCAATTTTCCGACTCGTCCAGCTTATCCGCTCAAGCCCTTCCCCAACGGATACCGCTGATCATATCCGGTCATGGGCTTGATGCAGGGCAGTTGGGGGAGCTGCGAGCTTGTGACAGGGGTTAGGTGGAAAACAGCTTCGACACCAAGCTGATCTTGGAAGATAGCCATTGAGACTTGGCGTTCCAATCGATCTCCTGCCCACAGTGTCCGGGAAATGATTTCAAGAGAAACAACCTGCGATCTTTATCTTCTAACTTTCGAGTCCAGCCACGTTCGATTTGTGAAGATCTTGGTGTTGTTTTGCTTCAGTTGTTCGGAATTACGAGCGACACCGCTGGATTTGACGTCTTGGCGTTGGGTCTCCCCCCGCTTGTCAATTGGTGCTGCGCTCCGCTATTGATGCCCGCTTGGATACAACTGAGGCTTTTGAGGTTAGCTGGGCTTGGCAACCCAGCAAGGTGGGATCTGAGTCTTTTTCCTGGACTCCTTTTTCTGTCCAGCTGGATACTTGGAGAAAACTATCTCAGTCCGAAATGTCAGCAGTAACTATTGGTTTTGTGAATCGCAAAGAGAAGGGAAACATCATCGATGTCTGGTGAACTTGGCGTTCTTCCCCAGACCCCGCACCCCGCATTCAAAATCCCTTCTGCATGCTGCGTCCTGCGTCTTCCTCTTTCCACCCACATTGCGTCATGTGACATCGGCCAAACCCCTGCTCTAGCCCGTTGAGAAGCGGATATGCACTCCCAGGCACACACGTAATAGCCTCGAAAGGTGATCGGACAACTGCCGCTCGGCCCATCGGCTTCAGTAGTTGACTGACCATGTTCCCTGCTCCGGTCTTCGTCCGGATGCTTGGTCGAGAGATCGACAGTCAAGCGAGATGTCCGCCCTGTACCCCTCAGGCCCCGGTCGTGATGGCTGGGAAGGCTCGGCATTGCGGGCTCGCGGAGCTCGTCATCTTGGCAGCCGGTTATAAAAGCTCCCAGGTCGGATCGATCTAGCCAAGACTTCCGGCCCCGAGAGGTTACGCTCACAGCCCGGCCAAGAAGTCGTCAACAACATGGCTTCCTCTAGACTTGCATCCTGCCTTGCCCTGCTCAACGGTCTTGGCCTTCTCTCGGGTGTTCGTGCGCAGTCAAACAGGACCTTACCAGAGGCTGCTCAGATCATCGACCAAAAGAGCTTCAACGTCTTGGAGGAGGTTCTTCCTCCTTCTGAGGCCAATGCGACTACTGTGAGCCTTGATGCGCTATGTGGATCAATCCGAGACTAACGCATGATCAGACGTTCTTGTGGCCTGGCGTCACCCCGGAGTCTCTCAAGGCGAAGCCATTCCACGTCTACGATGAGGAGTTCTACGATATTATCGGCACTAACCCCTCGCTGACTCTGATTGCCACTTCTGAAGTTGACCCCATCTTCCATGAAGCTGTCACATGGTGGGTTCAGAGCTCGATTCTTCATAGGACGAGCCCGAGACTGATGAGTGCAGGTATCCTCCCACGGAAGAGGTGTTCTTCGTCCAGAACGCCGGCTCTCCCGATGCTGGAACTGGTCTGAACAAGTCCTCCATCGTTCAGAAGATCTCCCTTACGGATGCCGAGGCTTTGAGAAACGGCACTCTCCGCACGGAGGAGGTTACAGTTCACGTTGTTCCTTCCAACCCTCAGGTCATCAACCCGAACGGTAACTCTTCCACATCGATTCATCACAGCTGCGCGCGTCAGAGACTAATGCAACGTAGGCGGAACTAACTACAACGGCAACATCATCTTCGCCGGCGAGGGGCAGGGAGACCGCATCCCCTCTGCTTTATATCTCATGAACCCCCTTGAGCCGTACAACACGACCTGTATGTGATCAACGTCACGCATCCAATCAGCCTCAGTGACGGAGCTCAACTGAGCATCGTTCTTCTAGTGCTCGTCAACAACTTCTTCGGCAGACAGTTCAACTCTCTTAACGATGTGGCCGTCAACCCCAAGAATAAGGACATCTACTTCACTGACACCCTGTACGGTTACTACCAATATTTCCGCCCTGAGCCTGGCATGCGGAACCAGGTTTACCGTCTGAACCCTACCACTGGTGCTCTTACCGTTGTGGCCGATGATTTCGTTCTACCCAACGGTGAGCTTCTTCCACTAATTAATGACACCTTTTGATGAACGCGCATGATGTCTGACTTCTTGTATAAAGGTCTCACCTTTTCTCCCGAAGGCGACTACGCCTACGTCACGGACACTGGTATTAGCCGCGCTCTCTTCGGCATGAACCTGACTCAGCCCGCATCCATGTAAGTCATCATGATTCCTGCTGCCCGCATCTCATCGACTCATGCCCATATCGCAGCTACCGGTTCGACGTCAAGGAGGACGGAACCTTCGAGAACCAAAAGACCTTCGCCTACGTCCACGCTCGTGTCCCCGATGGTAAGTCCCTTTGAATCCAGCACCAAAGCCGTCAACAGCGGAAGTCAGCGCATGGGAACTCCGCCTAACCCAAAACTCACAGGTATTCACACGGACTCCAAGGGCAACGTCTACGCCGGATGCAACGACGGCGTGCACGTCTGGAACCCCTCTGGAAAGCTTCTTGGAAAGATCTATACCGGAATCGTCGCTGCGAACTTCCAGTTTGCCGGAGATGGCCGCATGATTATCATGGGCAAGACGAATCTGTTCTACGCTACACTTGCGGCTTCGGGTGCCCCGTTGTATTTCTAGATGGTCTAACTTTGATTGACACGATTTTACGGTTCCACAGTTTTGAAAATCGAAGGCTGCGATGCTGAATACGCGTGGCAGAATTAAGGAAAATCCAATGGCAGTATGTTGTTGGGATAAACAGAGTGAGAGAAGAAATGCAATCAGCAAACGGTTGTATGGCATTCTCTATCAGAGTTTCTAATGAGGTTCCTCCTGGTGTACTCGGTTGACACAGGCGTCTTTGCAGCCGTCAAAAACGCTTGACGGTTGAAATTGAAAAAAGTTGTCTCAGTGACTCCAATTTTTGACAGTGAAGGTGTTGAAGGTGCTATTTGAAGAGTCAAACTACTGCCATTCGTCCCGATCCCGCCATGTCTGCTATCGCGTTGCTAAGAAGAAGCCCGTAGCCTACACGAGATATGCAGCAATGTGTGGTGTTCTTACTATATCCTACTTCTTCTTGGCATCTACACGCAACTCTTCACCCGTGTATTGCATGTATCGAATATGCTCGACTTCTTTGAAACGTGAAATTGCCAGAATGGTTGCAGGGTCGAAAAGCCCATGATATGTCGGTACAAACTGATTCGGATTGTCTTCAAGCGATAATGCGATTTCTTGTGTCATAGAGCCTCGAGCATCTGGTTGTTGTAGCAGGTCGCATACACGCTGGAGATGGTCGTCGAATTCCTCCTTGGTCATCAAGGCCGGGTTGATAATGTAGACGTCCTCGATGATTATGTCATCGCGTCTGAAACTCTGGAGTTTGCCGAATGTTCTAAATTGTAGCCAGGCGTGTTCAAATACGTCCAACCTCTGTTTCGGCGACACATATGCCTGAGAGCTTCGGCACACGGGCGTTGCTGTGGGTGGGCCTACCATGGTGCGAAAGTCGAAGTCAATGAGCTCGCGGTAAATGTACTCCGAAATCGACACGCCGACAGAGAGGATAATGTAGCCGTGGGACTCATACAAACCTTCAAATCGGTGAGGCATCAAAAGAACCAGGAAATATGATATCCAAGCTAACTGACGAAAGATCCAACCAAGTGTCAGTATATCAACTTGTCCCATCATTGTTTCTGAACGTTTGAGGTGTTCGAGGTAAATGCTGGAAGAAAGTGCTTCGAACGTATAACTCGATGTATGAAGAGAAGTGGATGAAACTAGCAAAAGCCTTCAAAGTAATGCGTGACTCCATTTTTACATTTGTTGTTTTTGATTACCTCCGATGCGTACCTGGACAACCTGGCTCACACCTTTGTAGTTCACGTGAGGGCCATTTTCGTGGACGGCCAAATATTCATCTCTTTCTTGCCAACTGTCTATTTGAGGTTTCAAGAAAGAGCCAGCAGGGTACATAGAAGTGTTTGAATTTTGAAAGCGATAAGCGCTACTTCAGATTGGGCGGCTTTTCGCCAGCTCTGTGGTGATTTCTCGCAGCCGTGTCTCTAAATCCTGGAAACGATCCCGGCTTGGGGATGGACCAAGGGCTGTTCGGAGGTAGACCGCTTAGCCCAGAATCTGTATCCTTGTGTCATTCCAGTCTGGATCCCCGCAACGGGCAGCTAGCAGCGAACAGCGCCTCCACAAGGGCAATCAAAGCAATTTTGACCTCCATACTTGTTAACTTGGCTCTTTTTTTTGGTGTTTTTGATTACTTAGCTAACTTGCAAATAAAACAAATCAATCACTATATAAAATGACGTTATATAGACTACCTAATCGGGTAATTTTGAGGATATCTATAGCCTTATAAGCCCTCTTGTAAGCCCCCAGAGGGGCCCCTTAGAAGGCCCCTTAGAAGGCCCCTCTAAGAGGGTCCCTCAGAAGGCCCCTTAGAGGGCTCTTTAGAGGGACCCTTAAGCCCCCCCCCTAAGGGGGCCCCTCACGTATGCCCTCACGTATACCTATAGGCTAGGTATACCTATAAGTGGGGCGATAGCCTATATAAGGCTTCCTATTAGCTAGAGTATAAGACATCAAATATTTTAATTTAATTGAGGGGTGTCGGATTGATTGATTGGGGAGTGGCGATGGCCTCACTTTGCTTGGTTAGGTTATTTGCGTTGTCAATTTACTTGCCTTCGTGGAGGCGCTGGCAGCGAAGTGTCCCATCCCAGGACAACTGACAAATTAGAATACGTAAGCCAGCAAACCAGTGTCTTCCATATATCCGGGGAAAAGCAGCATCTCAAATTGAGATCTAAAGGCGCATATCCCATAAGGTACGCTTAATAGCAGCAAAAGCGTACTTGTGGCAAAATAGCCTGGCTAGTATAATAGTGAGGACCTTGGTAACTCTGGCCTCAATGTAGTATACACAAAGGCAAAAGCCAAAACCACGCCCCGGTGTAAAATAATGCCGGGCAAAGTTTAATCATCAGAAGCTTAACAATTACTGAAGCCAATTTACACCGTTAATTAAGGACACTCCGTTAGCCTTTTATCTTTGGATCTCTTCCAACAACATATCATCACCACACGATGGTAGATTCTTTGGCTAATTTAACCACCGGTGAGCTGATGTGTCGCATCGGTGACTTGGAATTATTATGGCGACGCATCTTGTGGCGACGTCTCACTTCCTTGTGGGGGTTTCTCAACACCTTTTTCGTTCGCATTATAATCTCACATTTTCCTTCACAAATAATTCTAGCTCTCCTGCGACGGATAGTAACCACGTCACACATCCCGGAACTATTATGGATAAAACCCAACAACAAAGACTGCATATCAAGATCCTCGTGTGGCATCTACTTTGTGGAGCTTCTTTTCATTGGCATTTTGCTCATCTTTGGCCTACGTTTTGCCGGCTCTACCACAAGGTTGCCTACCTTTCAACGCACCCCCGAGGCCTACGCTTTCATTTATCTCATCGGCATTCGCTGTCCTGGCCTGTGGTTGGCCATACTGTGGCGGTCCTGTCTGGTTACCTGAACTGCGTCGGACAAGCAGCCCGCGCACCCAAGAAATCCAGGAACCCATTATCGAGTAAAAGACACAATCTACTACCTTTATGCGACCTATTCTCGCCAAACTTCGGACTCCGAGAACATTCAGTCCGATCTTGAATGCAGGAAGATATCTCAGGCTCAATCTCACGAGTTTCTCAAAAGGTTCAACACAAGATAAAATAAAAATGTGTACGGGTCAAAATATTTCCGCCACGTGGCACATAGACATCGCTGGAACAGAGCCGTTCAATGTCCCAGATCTAGATAGGCTAGGTCACTCTCAGAAAGCAATCGTTCAATATGTCACCTCCTTCGAGGGGCTTCTCGATCTCAAAGACTCCAGACGCGTCGTGTCATAGTAGTACATACAGTCTGAACACATTTGTGGAAGCATTGCAACGTGATCATGGATCTCGATTGTGGTAAATTGAGGAAATCCACGTTTTGGTGAGGTCCGTCACCGACATTAGCTTTCTCGCTCGCGGGCTCGAAATGCGGTGAGAGAGAGAGACATTTGTAAATGCATTTTGAGAATACCCGGAACCAAAAATGATGTCAAAAAAAAAAAAAGCGAAATCGCCATAGAGATCTCAAGAGTCGAGCAAGTTATTATTTCGACGCTCGCTATCGGCACTGGGGATACCGCAATGCGACGATGCCCTGGCTCACACCATCCAACTCCAAATGGCGGCGAGAAGTGGCATCGACTTCGCTGGAAAGATAATCATTCGATTAAAACTGAAGTCGAGGTTGGAAATGCTGCCTTTCAGCTCGGCTCCGTGTCCGTTGGCTGGCCGTGGCGTTGGTGGCCACCAAGTGATCGTCGCAACCGCGGGGTTCCCCAATCGAGTAGGGCATTCCCTGCGCGGTTGTCAACATCGCTGTCCAATCAGAGAACGCCGCGTCGGATGACGTAGGCAGCCGTTTGCGCACTCAATTTCCAGCGAGAGTCGCGTCCAAGCGATTGCAGGAACAACTTCGAACCCTAAACCGACGACAACGTCGCTCCTACGACACCCTTCGAGCCTCACGGCCGCAACCAAAATGTCAGAATCACAGCAATCGGCGTGGTCATCACGCGTCGATGTCGTTCTTCGCCCCGTCGAGCGACCGGTCAGCTACCTAACGCGCGCCGGCATCGCCGCCTCGTACCCTCTGCGCGGTATCTGGTATTTCCTGCGAAACAAGGAGTTCTACCCGCTCTTCCTGAGCCGATTGCTGCCGCTATCCATCATATCCTTCCTGGTATACTTCATACTTTTCACGTTCGCCTTCCTGCCGCAATTCGCGTTCTTGGCCATCTTCCACGGCTGGGGCGCATGGGTCAACGCGGTGGTGCTTGTCCTAGGAGAGGGAGTGGTGATTATCCAGGGTCTCTTCGAGGGTTTCTTTGTCGACGAATGCCGAGTCGACGTCTTCGATGTGAGTCTTCTCCACAAGCCAAAACGGGCAAAATCAAGCAAAACTAACGATGCGTGGTAGGCCACCCTCATCAAGGAGTCCCATACAGATCTGGTTGCCCCCCACCGAATTCTCTTCCCCGACGCCCCGACAGCTGTCAAGATGCTTGGCAAGCCAACGACCTCTGCCATCTACACGCCCTGGAGCATGGTGCAAATCATCGAACTGATCATCTTCCTCCCCCTCAACTTCATCCCGGTGGTCGGCACGCCGGCGTTCATCATCATCACGGGCACGAGACTGGGTAAGCTTGCCCACTACAGATGGTTCCAGCTGCGGGGTCTGAGCAAGAAGGAGTCCAAGAGGGAGATATCATCGAGGACATGGGAGTATGTGTGGTTCGGCACGGTTGCCATGCTTCTTGAGCTTGTCCCAGTGCTGTCCTTTTTCTTCCTGCTCACCACGTCGGCGGGCGCGGCACTCTGGGCTGCGAGAATGGAGGACGAGAAGAGGAGGGAGGCCGTGGAGAGCTTGGTTGGAGAGCCGTTGCCGCCGCCGCCTCCCTACGAGGATGACCCGGTCTAGACTAGAGAAGTGCATTCCTATTTCGATTCACAGCCAGCAAGCAATCAACTGACTTCCATTCAACCTCTACCACAGCCCTCCTGCAGCCATTCTGTGCTCAATCCACCTCATCGGCGGGGTCATCGCCAGTCACCCACCGAACCCAGGACCACCGGGCTCCTGCCTCTGTCTCCCTCCTTCCTCCACGACGTGACCTGCCCTGCCCAAACGCGTTTCCCTCCCTTCCACCTGTTCCTGCCTTCGCGCCTCATTTCTCCTTCCTTCCCACCAAGGCCAGGTTCTCGTCTGTTCCATGGCTGATAGGGAAGTGGAGAGAAGCTCTTTCCTGGGAAGGCACCGGACCTGTCTCCTTCCCAGCTTGACTTGGGTACAGTGCATGTGCCTCGCCGCGGCTGCCACCCCGACCAACCTGCTTCCCTGTGCGCACCTCCTTCCTGCTCGCTTCTCTTGCGATGCGATGAGGCCATGAGAATGGTGAGGCGAGCACCTTCCCATGGAAGTTGTGCCTTCCTCAACAACTGTTCAACTTGTGAAAGGCGCCCCCCACTGGTTTCGAAAGCAGCCACCTGACTGACCGAACGATTCCGAGCCGTTCTGTCCGCAGTCACATGCGGCAGCAGGTACTTGCCCACCTTTTCTAGGAGAGAAGTTGCAATACTCAATGGGCAGTCGCATAGTCAGACAGGCGAGGACTTCATGTGCCTCTGGAGTACGCCATGTTGTGCCTCGTTTGATGTTCATCGATGGCTACGACATATCTGCTGTGGACGAAGTGTTCCATCCCTAAATATGCTCACCTCCATCGGCACTTCAATGGCCTGCAAAGTGTGTCATCATGTACTCTGGCTTTCCTCGGTGTTTGACATGATGCCTTTTTCTCCTTCCGCCAGCTCGTGCTTGCCCGGCTCCTTCGTATTCCTCGCCGTGCCTTCCATCCAGAGTATGAGGCTGGCAAGTGCAGTGTGCGTGCCTGCCACCTGCTCCTCCCGTGACCCGGAAGCTTCCTTCTCAGAACTTTCAAACTGCAAGGTCGAGGAACGAGGTCCCTTCTGCCTCTGCCTCTGCCCCTCGATCACCCCCCCTCTCCCACATCTATTTAAACCCCTCCTCTCTGCCGTCCTCCTCTGACTTTCTTCTCTTCCTCATCCCATCCTTCATTTCTGGCGCCCGCCCTCGTTTGTCTCTGTCTTTTCTGTCGTCTTCGTCCTTTGACGTTCGTCTTCGTCCTTTGGCGTCCTTCGTCGTCCTTTAGCGTCCTTCAGCGTCTTCGTCGACATGCGAGCCCGAGTCATCGGCGGCCTCGCGGCCTTGGGCGTTGCCCTGGCCTCAACCTGCCCTACCCTCACGCAGACCGTCTACATCCCCGTCGTTGCCCAGCCCACTTCTCTCCCTCCTACTACCATCACTATCGATGCCTACACCCCTGGCAGCTCTCAGTACACAGGCCCCAAGCCTTGGGAGTCTGGCCCCGTCATCACGTCCACTGTCTACATCGCTCCCACTCCCGACTCCTCAATCGCCAGCGTCCCCGGCAACGTCGATGGCAATCCTCCTGCTACCATCCTCCCTGGCGGCCAAGTTACCCCCGGCGCTCCAGGAGGCAATGGTCAAGGAATAACGACAGTCTACACGTTCCCTGCTGGACAGACTCCTCCTTCTTTCCCCTGGAACCCTACGGACCCTGGCACCAACTCTGATGATGGCGTCGTTGTCTTCAGCACCACTCTGTACAACACCAGACCTGGATCGGGAGGCACTCCAACAGTCGACACTCTCGTCACCTGTTTCACCGTCACCTTTCCCTCTGCGACGGACTCTGGCAATACCCCTGGGGCTCCCGTTGGCGGTGGCTCTGTTAGCACCGTTGTCGTTCCCACAATGGTCCCGGGCCCTGATGGCAGTCTCTCCTACTCTCTTCAGACACTTCTTTCTTCATTCCCTCCGGGCGTTGGCAATGGTGTTCCACCTGCTACTGTCGTTACCACCACCTACACTATGCCGGCAGATGCTCAGGACCCCACGGCAGGCACTCCTGTTATCGCCACCCTCACTCTCACATTCCCTCAACCTCCTGCGACTGGCGGCTCACAGCCTCCGGCATCTCCTGGAGTGCCTGGTTCTTCCCCGTCTGAGCCTGCTACCATCACTGTCATTCAGCCTCCTGGCATTCCTGGCTCTGCCCCGTCTGACCCTGCCACCGTCACTGTCATCCAGTCTCCTGGCGCCCCTGGTTCTTCGCCATCTGGCCCTGCCACGATCACTGTCATCCAGCCAAACCCTTCGTCTCCTGGCATTTCCGGACCAGCTGTTCCTGTCGGCCCTTCCACTATCACCGTCGTTCAGCCAAGCACCTCCTCTCCAGCTGGCTCAATTGTCACCGTCTTCATGACTTCTGACACTCCTCCTGGCGGCGGTGTTCCGGGCGGCCCTGGCTCCATCGTGACTCAGACTGTCCCTCCGAGCGACTCCATTCCCGGTGGCTATGGCGACTCGTCTCCTTCAGCTGGCTTTCCTTCTGCGATCACAGTCACCCTTCCAGCTGGCTCCGGCTCAGGCCCCGGCTCGGACTCTGCTTCTCAGGGTCCTGGCAATGCATCACCCGTCACTGTCACCGTCCCAGTTGTTTCTGGCGCAGATGCTGGCTCCGGCTCTCAGGATCCCGCTGGCGCAGCACCTGTGACCGTCACTGTCCCTGCTGGCTCTGCTCCCGGCAGCATTCTTGGGGGCTACAGTGACCCAGCGCAAGCAACTGCTTCTCCTGGTCCTTTCGGCTCTCCTTCTGTGGTCACCTTGTGGCCCACTGCCCAGACCGATGCGGCCGTACCTGCTGCTCCAACTGACGCTGCCACTGACGCTGCCACTACCGTTGGCTCTACTCAGCCTGGCGCAGCGAGCACCAGCTCTTGCACGTCGACCCTCACACCGCAGCCCGCGCCGACGGTGGTCAGCTCCGCAGAACCCAGCTCGACAGAGACCAGCTCTTCTCTGCTCACAAGCACACTGGTCAACGTCATTTCGGAAGCCACGACCACCTACTCTTTCCCGTTCGAGTCCCTGGTCACCTCCATCTCAGTCATCACTGTGAGCCCGGCAGACCCCGGCAACGCCGCGGGTGGCAGCCCTCCCAGTGCCAGTGCCAGTGCCAGTGCCAGCGCCAGCGTCATCGTGAGTGCAAGCACCGTTGCCAGCACCGTTGCCAGCACCGTGGTTGCCAGTGGCGGCAGCGTCCAGAGCTCGCTGGTGCTCAGCACTCTGGTTCAGGTAATTACAACCACGCCAACCGCAACGGCAGCTGCCCTCGAACGTCGCGCCTTCCTGAACGCAACTGCCCCCATTTCGGCTGCGACCCCCATGTGCACGGGAACCACTGAGGTTGGGACGCTCTCCTTGGACGTAAGTTTCTTCCTTGTCTCCTTCGTCGTCCGGCGTCGTCCTTCATCGTCTGGCGGCGTCTTTGCCGTCATTGTCGTCCGGCGTCCTCGGCCATTGCTGACAAGACTTGCAGTTCGATGACCTCTCGGTTGGCCCCGTCTACAACCCCTACCACCGCTTCTGGTTCTCGAAGGGTTTCCTGGTCGGTCCTCCCCCCTCGGACCCGTACCTGCCCTCCTCTGGCGGCCGCCTTGTCGAGTTCGTGCCTCCCATGATCTCCAACTCCAACACATCTGGGTTCTCTGGCGACACTGCCCAGATTGGCATGGGTAAGACGGCATCATCTCCGTGCTTCCAGTTCGACTTCTACGGCATCAATCTCGGCTGCGACTCTCGCATCACCGGCCAGCTCTGCGAGTTCACGTTCACGGGCTACCAGTGGAACGCTACACAGAGCAATGAGACGGAGTTCGCCAGCCAGACTGCCTGGGTGCCTTCCTGCCCTGCGATGAAGGAGTGCCCTCTCACCGTTTTCAAGGCCACTGGCTTCTCTGGTCTGAGCTCCATCACCGTCACACTTCGCGTGGATGGCGAACCTCGCACCTGGTGGGCTGACGACCTCCTTGTCGGCTGGAGCAAGAACGACTGCGAGTCAGCTACCTGTCGCCAGCAGACTGGGGTGGACGCTGTCACCATTGACAATGGCCCCGTCTGGTACTGGACCTCGTTGGGCATGAGGCTGTTGAAGACGTCTCGGGTCAGCAAGCACCTTTGATCTCGCGGGAGGATGATACGACTGTGTAGTGATGATGTGAAGGATTTCTTGGGAGACTCGCGAAAGTCGGAACATGAGAAAGGAGGAAATGGGCCAAATGCACCTACCTGATGTATGTTACTAGCATGTCAAATGAATTGTTTTGGAGGTCCATTGCTTCTGCTGTCTCTTTTCTCTTTTCTTCTTCGTCGTCGTCGACCTGCTTCGTCGTCCTGCTTCGTCGTCCTGCTTCATCGTCCTGCTTCATCGTCCTGCATGGTCGTCCTGCATCGTCGTCCTGCATCGTCGTCCTGCATCGTCTTCATTTCTCGCCGTACTACTGGGTCTTCCTTACCTGATATTCCTGCTCCAGTGCCTCGCCGTTCTGCCTTGATTCACGTCGGCTGGCATCCTTTCCAATCGTCTCAACTCAATTGTAACTTGTCATGCTGATGGTCTGGAGCTTCGCTCCGCCAGGATCTTTCTCGAATGTCTTTGCTGACCCGTATGTTTCAACATCATATCATGGCTTCCTTTCCAACAACATTGACGATGGAATCGTCAGAAGGGCGAGGAAGCTGGAGGGCAGGGGGTGGGGGACGCAACTCATCATCTCTACGTGAAATCGCAGCCATAGACTTCAAACTACAATGGTGTGCTAGCAAACGAGGAACGAGGCCTCTGAGCCTTCTTTATGGGGCATCAGTAGCTGAAGTTCAACGTGGAATCGCAGAATCATGGCCTTGCATGTGAAACGCAGGCTTTGTGGAGGTACCGGGGTCACCAGTGTCTTGTACGAAGCAAACGATAAAATGAGGTCGCCTACTGGTCCTCACAGTCGTCATACTGCCCGTCATCACTAGTATTGAACAAGTGGGCTGACCAGAAAGAACCACAAATCGTGAAAACAGACAATTGACGATCTGAGCTAGCAAGCAAGTGGTATCATACAGAAGTAATCCGAACAGCAATGAAAGAACATTCCACGTTGCAATCCCTTGTCGCGAGAGATCCAGCAAAATTGTGAGCAAGCATCCCATCCGACTAATTCAATACTCCGAATCCGACTCCGCCTGAGGGTCCTCGCCATCGCTGCCCATCTCCGACTCGTTGTACTCAATTTCGTCGTCGTCAGCATCGCTGTCTGCGTTCTCATTTTCGCCCATGTAGTCCAGACCAAAATCATCCAGAGGCTGATCATCTGCATCCTGCTGAACCTTCTGGCGACTAATGGGGACGAAGAGCTTGTCATGCTTCTCCGTATCAGTCTTGCGGAAGAAAGGGTGGGTAGCCTGAAGAGGCTTTCCTTGGGCGATGAACCCCATAGGGGTGGAGACAAAGTCCTGACCACGGCGTCGAGCAGCAAGCCATTCTTGGCAAAATGTCAACGGACGAGGCGTCAGACCAGTCTTGGCTGGCTTGGCCGACGGCTTAGATTCGACTGCTCCGTCACGCTGTGCCCTCTCCAGGTCTTCATCAGAAGACTCTTCCAAGTGCTCGGAAAGAGAAGTCTCATCAATACCGAGAAGGCGGCATATCTCTGCATACTCGTCCCACTCAAAGTAGAGCCGTCCGGCGTATAATCCCAACTCAACCCTCAACCACATTGGCGCTTCCCAGTCGTTAGCAAGAGGCGGGATGCTGAGATAGTCAAGTTTGCTGAAATGAAGCATCTTGCGGGTGACGGGAGCCGAGTATAGAATGAGATGTGTCACATGCTTGGGGCCCTTGTTTCTGATAAGAGGCAGAAGCATCTCGGCTTCCTCGGGGACAACGACGAGAGCGACGCCAGTGACATCGCTCCAAAGAATCCAATTGACATTGCGCTGTAAATCACTTGTCAGAACTGCCGTCAACATGAAAGATTTGCGTAATGCACCTACCAGGAAATTGTCATTCGTCAAGTCAAAGGTGAGCTTGATTGTTCGCTCGAATTCTGTGGAAACGAACAACCGTGCCTGTGTTGATCGATCGGCGACCTTGAACTTTTTGCCGGTACCCGTCTTTGCCAGCGACTTGAGAACTGGCACGAAGCTCTGAGATCCAGCGGGAACTCTTCCGTTCAATGCGAACGACTCAATATCTTGAGCAAGGCCCGGGAACGACAGCGCTGGGTAGTGCAGGGGCTTTTTGACTTGGCGAACAGTCTCCACCTCGAATGCCACTTCTCGCTCTTGCTCGACCTCTTGCAGAGCTGAAGCATGAACAGCCCGACCCGTATCTTGGAATGCTTTGCGTCTCGTATTGAGCTCCTTGACAAAAGATCTGATCTTCAGGTTCGAACCAGCTCGGAACTCGCCAGTGCCCTTCACCTTTCGCTTGGGCTCGTACATCTGCTGCAGGCTGAATTGCTCGTTCTGCTTGATTGTGACCAGGTAGTCTTCCCTTTGGGCCTTGTCTCGCAGGAACTCGGGATGTTCAACGGTGGCCTGCATGCGCCGACAAAAGTCGATGCCTTGGGCGTAGTACAGTGGCTGCAATTGCTCAATGCCATCGCAAGTGTTGTCCAAGAGCCAGCAGATTCTGCGCGCGGTCAGTGTGGCCCAGTGCATGTATATTCATGTACTTACACGTCGTGAGAGTCGACAGTGGCGCCAAGAGGTTTGGACTGCAAATCCAGGATGCTTTGATATACCTCAGGTGGAGCAAAGAACGTGACGGATTGGGTAGTTCCCAGCTGTCTCAGTCGCATTGCAGCTGTTGGCGATGGGTCAGCCTCTGTCCACAACCATAACATGGAGATGGGTTCCTTCACTCACCTTGAACGGTATGGTCCTTGCTCTGACCGAGGCCGAGAGTAAGTGCGCCTCGAGCACTAGGGGGAAACTTCAGGTCCGTTCCTCGAGTATGTGCCTAGAGTCATTCAGCTAAAATTCCAACATAACACATGGCCGTCAAATTACCTCGTCCAAGTACACCAAACATCTGCTTAGGTCATCTGCGTACGGTGAAGCAAGTAGCGGGGTCTTTCTGCCAGTTCTCTGAATAACCCATGGTTTGTTCTGTTCGTCAAAGAACAAAGCAGCGAAAGCCCGCTGGTCAACTTCCAGCCATTTCTTTGCAAGAGTGACATTGTCCATCTCCAGGATCTGAGCTCCTGCATCGATCAGGATATTAATGTCCCGTCGCCTGAGCTCTTGCAAAAGGTCTGATTCAGTCGCTCTTTCCCCTCCGGAGCCTTCAATCTTGCGACACTCACGAGATCGCTTATGTAGAAGGTAAGTCAGGACCTCGGCGTTCGTGTGAGATAGGCCGGGAAGATCTTCCTGCTTGATCGTCAGAGGCAACATCGTACGATTGTCATTTGTGCCACTGAATCCGGTTGTCAGAGCCCTGGAAATCTCTTGGCTGTCTCCATCGTTTGAGGAGGGAGTGTCGACCGTGAATAACGGAATATCCCATCCATTGGACTGAAGCTTGACTCTGAACTGCTTAGCGTGTTGGGGAAAGACAAAGTTGTTCATGAAGTAGTCAATGGTCGTCATGTTGTACCGTACAGCCTTCCAAATCTCAACGAGCTGCAGATCGTCATCTACGTTGATGGAGTTCCATGCTTTGAGGGACTCGGGGAACGATTCGGTGGTCTGAGTCCACTTGTCATACTCAGCCGATGGATCATCGGACTTGAGAAGGTGCTCCAACGACTGGGTGAGCTGCGAGACACTGATACCGTCGTAGTAGAAAGCCAGGCATGTAAACAGAATAGCAACATCTGGATGTCCCCACTCAGACTGCTCGCTAGGAACACCCTTCGCATGATATGGCACAGCGATGGGGTCTCGCAGAGGGTGTAGACCGTACTGAACGTTCCATCGCTTCTTCAGAGTCATCATCAATATCCGATTCGCCAGAATTCCCCGTAAAAGATAGACTGTCTGGCGAACGGCGGGCCGATCCGGACAGAGTTGACGAATGCGCTGCAGAGTGACGTCCCGGGGCTTGCCTGTTAGAAACTCCCGAATCGCAAGACGGTCGGCAGCTTCTAGACTTTGGATCGGGAGGATACCATCAGTACCTCTCAACACGTCAGCGGTGAGGCCGCGAATGAGTTCTTCCTCGACATCTGACCGGAGGAAGAACAGCAGAGGAAAGCCACCACCAGGCCGTCGAACTACCTCCATCGAGTTGGGGAACGCACTCGTCAGTCCGTAAGAATGCCGATCAACAAGTCGTAGAATAGCTTGAGTGACCTGCCATCGTGAGGGATGGCCATCCACAGTAGTTTGCGAACCAGAGGGGTAGATGAGCTGTGTTCGTACAGCCAATGTGTGATCGGACTCATCGAGAATGTCACGGCACCGAGTGCGAAGCCATGATTGAACGTTGATCATGGGACCAGCTTCCGGAACTCTGTTGTCAAGAAGACGCTGCAATCCACTCAACATGAATGAGAGGTTGTGTTCGGGTTGGCATACCATCACTCCTGCTTCCTTCATCATAGTTCGGTGGACTTTGTGGTACGCCCGAATGATATGCTCCTCGGTGGGTGTTCGTCGGGAAAACGGAAGGTGGCGCACTTGACGGTCAAGCAGTCCACCTAGGCGACCTTGAAGTAATTGTGAGGTCTGAAGGAGCAAAGCTTTTGGTACAACCACTCTGACGAGGTTCTGTCGATTGGCGAGCGTTGCGGCAACCATTGGAATAATGCAGGATGTCTTGCCTGAGATACAGTCAGTATGCCACTCAGCGACAGATGGAAAGAAGACGTAGATAATCAGTCAACTTACCTTGACCCATGTTCATTTGAAGAACGGAATTGTTTCCTGAGGCGGGAGAGATTGTAGCCAGTGCTACATCGACCTGATCGGGGCGGATGAGAAGGTTCGCTTCAATCTCCAAGAGCAGCCAATCTGGGTGGTCGCAAGGCTGCCAGTTGGAATGTCCCTGGTTGCTCATCTCATCTTTGTACCGTCCAGCATCACCTCGACGAACAAAATCATTGATTCTGAGGTCTCTTTGCGTATTCGTAATTGCCAGGCCAAAGTCAATCAACGTCTCTTTCGCATATTTACCGAACGTGATGGGCTGCGCGGTTGATCTCAGCTGCTCCAACAGTGTAACGTGAGTGACTGCAGGCCACAACTGTCCAGCCTGGAGCCAAAACAGCTGTTGGGACGAATGAGTATCATCGGGCTTCTCAAGAGCCTGTCGAATCTTCTCGAATCGGCGCTGAATAGACATTAGCGATAAGGACGCCTCCCTTGCCACAAAGGCAGTTGGCTCGTTATTTTTCGAGTCTTTGGGTTGTTTCCTAGTCACAAAGGCATCCAGACTCCTCTGCAAATCCTCTCCGTACTTTTGGCGGACCATCGAGGGGGACTTAGAAAACGAGGCGACCATTTGCTTGAGCTCAGCTGTCGAGTCACTAGAAGGAATAAGCGCAGTCTTTGAAGACATCCAGCTGGGGGCGAGGACATTCGTTCCGGTGCTTCGGACGTTGGGGGACGGCAAGGTGATGGGTTTCCGAATGTGGGCTGGATGGCGGGCCTCGTTCACAGCAGTTGTTGTCTTGGTTGCAACTTTGGCGGGCTGGCTGTTAGGCTTTCTTGACTCTGTATCGATGCTTTGCAAGGTTGGGAACGTCTTTTGCAGCAGATCTGTTCTCAATCGCAAGATCTCGCCGCCTCGGAGACGCTCTTCGAAGAGCTCCTCGGAAGCAATGAAGACTGGAGCCTCGTACTCGACATCGGACTGTTTGCGGTCCAACACGCTTTGTACAGCATCGAGATGAATAGAAAGATCCATGTTTTGGTAGAGTCGCTTCCATTCAACCCTGACAAGTTTCAATGCAGCTCCCACATCGACAAGCAGAGATTTATCAAGTTCCGCAACCCCTGGCTCTTCGCACGGCCATTGAGACAGCAAGAAATTTGCCAAGTACTTGCAATCCTCATCTGATCGTCGCTCCCAGGCGTCTCTCTGTTCTCTCATCTTGCGTAACTGCTTCGCACTGGCAAATTGCTGCAACTCTTCCCCGTCATCTTTTGGCGGTGGCATCTTGTGAAGCGCAATGATGCGCATCAACTGTTCCAGCTGAGGCAGCTGGTTCGGTCTGAAGTTCTCGTACCTTTCCCACATAGGAAGCTCGATGACTTTGAGTTCGTCAAACATAGCAAAGGCAGCTAATGTTTTGATCAAACACATATCCACCTTGAAGCTGAAGGCAATCGGCGCCAGAACAAACATCAAAGCAAACGGGCTTTGTTGCTCTCGGCATGCCTTGACAAGAGACCCCCAGTTCTCCAAAACGTCAACTCCCAGACGATCAGTCAGAGACACCCTGTCATAAGCCTCTCTAAACCCTCCAACACTACTACCCATAGACAACTGAATGGCCAGAGATGATGTTGTCGAAAGCTGCTCCGGCCAGGATCGAATGAGGTGAGCAATCTCTAGGGTTTGGCAGTGCCGGGTATTGGAGGGCAAAGGACAGTCCCGAGATCGATACCTTTGGTCAGAGATGCCAAGTGGCTCAGTCCTGTCATCGAAACATCGCTCAAAGACTTGTCTCCGTGATTCGGCCCTATGCCGTAGATGGTCATCTCCAGGCGCAGGTAATGCGGCAAGGCTAGTATCCGAGGTGAGAAGCGAGAAGGTATGAAGCTCGTCGGATACAGACAAGATCCTTTCAACAAGAGGTCTGAATCTCTCATGCTGAATACTCTCAGTAGCACTATCGTCCCACATGTCCGTCTTCATCACTCGGAGATCTTCCGGATAGTACTCATGACGAGGGCTCAGGTGAGCGATCTTTGCAAGCAGGTTGACGTGGGCAGATCCTAGAACCTGCCATGGCTGACAGACCCCGGAAGACAACCACTGAAGGGCTTCCTCTGTGCCCGTTCTTCCAGTGAGGGGATCAGGGAAAACGGAAGACGTGTAGGCATGCAGCAAGGCTTTCATGTAGAGTAGCATTGGCTCCGCCGCGCAATCCAATCTTCCCAAGGACTTGTTGATGTTGAACCGCCCGTACATATCGGTAGGGTGTGTACAAGCGATCATGATGTCTTTTCCTTCGATTCGCTTGGCTTCGAATGGTCCCACAGGAACCAGAATGCTTCTTTGTGAGGGATCACGCGGGTTCCGGAAGACAAGCTTGCTACTGAGCCCGTACCACGTTCCCGCGTCCTGATCCAGATCGATCTCGGAACCAAGCTGGGGTGATTGGAGGACCTGACGAGGGTTGACATAGAAAAGAAGCTGAAGTCTTCTGATCTCCACTTCCAAATGTCTTGAAGCTGGCTGATACACCAAAATCTGGCCTTTGTGCTCAAACCCATCAAAAATTCTGCCCACACGGTTGAACAGAGGGCTGTAGGTATCGACAATTTTGTCGTATCCTGCTGCTCCTCGGGATCTTTGACAGACTCCGCGATGCACATCGAGCGTCCAATTCCTAAGGTGGATGTTCCAGATGTCGGTAGTGTGAGTGATGAACACTTTTCCGCTTTTCAAATCACTAACATATCATTAGCAAGATAGATTAAAAGAGGAAGAGGGGGAGAGACCTACAGCCAATGCCAGCAGTCGTCCAACAGCGGTCCTGGAAGATCCCACGATGTCTCTGTCCGGAAAACTTCTCTTGGAATGAGTTGGAGATATTGATTGCCTTTGGTGGCGCGGACAATCATGTTTCCGGCTTCAAATCCCACGTCGACACGATAATTTCGGGGTGTGAGGCACAGCGTGTAGTCCATTCCCTTTTGGGTAGACGGGAACGTTAGTAGGGCTTGATCACCGAAGAGCTCGTTCAGGACTTCTATATGCTCGGGCGCTTTGGGTAGCTTTCCAAGAGGCTTATTGTCGACCAGAAGAAGCCCTTGCACGTAGTTGTAGTGAACTTGAACAAGGTTGCCTTCTTCGTTCTCTTGGATGTCGCACGCGACCCATGAGGGCTGCTGTGAGCACAGGTTGTAGATCTGCCGGGGGCGATCTTCGGGCTCGGGCCAGACAGCTCGAATAGCCAACCGAAAGACGTCTGGGCTTTGGATGATGGAGGCGCACACCAAAGATGCGAGACGATATGACAGTTTCAAGTCAGAGACAACAGCATGCTGGAGTACCTGGGGCAGGGCGCCGACTTCCACCACCAGGTTGTCTTGCACGGTAATGCAGCACTCGATGTATGCTTGGAGAGAAAGCTCGTCCAAAAGGGTTGCCTGGCTGCGATGAATAACGAATGTTCTCTTGCAGAGAATCGCCGCCCACAAAGCGTACTG
Organism: Colletotrichum gloeosporioides; assembly: GCF_011800055.1. Taxonomy (NCBI): domain Eukaryota; kingdom Fungi; phylum Ascomycota; class Sordariomycetes; order Glomerellales; family Glomerellaceae; genus Colletotrichum; species Colletotrichum gloeosporioides. The sequence continues at coordinate 486,220 of NW_025544727.1, forward strand.
CTGGCATCTTCGAGCTGCTTCTGTGTCGCTTTCTTTGTATGTTTCTGCTCGCAGCATCTCCACCCAGCGCAGACAAATCTGACGTGCTCGAATGAGAGCGCTCAATGCTTTCAGCGAGGCATTGGGATTCGTGGCAGTGAGGGTATGGGTGCGCAAAAGGATGGTGATGACGACGTCCATCAGATATGTCTCGCGCCAATTGGCCTCCAAGCTGTCCAGTCGAATGATGAGCTGCTCCACAAGACGATCGCAGAATTGCTCCTCGCGAAATATTTTGTGGACTTTCCGCAGGACATCTCTTTCACGTTCGCCGCCGCTGTCATTGCCGCTGATGCCGTCGTCATCGGCTGGTCCGCTCTGACACACAAGGTTGGAAACCACCAGCAGAGTGACCTCGCTGGAGAAGTTCAAGTTCGTGGATCCGAGTTCGGTCAAGAGAGCAAGCCAGCGCTGTGCCTTCCCGGACATCAGGGTTTGCATCGCCAGGTATTCATGAACGTTGACGCCAGCGGGGCAGCTACATTGGCTGGCCATGATCTCGTAGGAGGATGGTCCGGGGGCACCAGGGGCGAAAGACCTCTGCTCAAACAGTTTGCTGAAAGGCGAGGACTTTGGGAGTGTCAGAGCCACGTGGTGCGCAAAGGTGGGACGAAATTTGAGTCTTCCGGGCCAAGTGCATGTTCCTTCGTCGAACATTCCCAGCTTCATCCCATTTGGACGGCAGACGCCCTCGCGGCCTCCTTGCCACTCAACTGGAAATGGGACTGAGGTGTAGTGGGTGGTAATGACTGACGACAATTAGGTTAGCATGGCGACTTCATTATTAGGCCCGGCCTCTGGCGCAATCACAGCAGAACATCACTTGGGGGTGAACCATTGGCGGTGGCATTGACAGTGGGGAGGAACTTACATGGCTTGGTGGTAGATGCTAGGCCAACCTTGCTCCGGTTTGGCTCAAAGAACGGCTTCAGCTGCAGATTGTCCTTGAGTAAACAACGAGGTGGGTTTCCTTCGTCATTGAACGGTGCGGCTAGTTGCCGGAGAATCCACCAAGTTGTTTCGCGGTACACTGCAAACTCCTTCGGACAGGCAAGCTCAAAGACTGTTGCTCGCGTGACCACTGGGTCCGAGGGAAGCAGGTCCTCAAAGATGGCAATCCGCATTTTCTGGGCGCTCCACATCTTGGAGCATCTGGGACAATTTGGGTCGTGCTGCTCACGTCCCAAAAGATCGAAGTCATCTCTCAGGTACGAGCAAACACTGGTGTCGATCTGCCGGATTAGATCGTCGTACCTCTGGCTCTTTTTCTTCCACTCAGACTCCTTTGAAGCTCGCAAATCATCTGCCACCTCCACAATTGATTCGTGTAACTGCTTCAAGTCGCACGCGTCTGCTGACTCAGAGTAGTATCGCTCACCGAAGCATCCTGGAGATGGGTCTTCGAATATGTTCCGACGTTCACTATTTGCGCGTTTGACGCGGGCTGAAAGAAGGAGCTGGAGCGTGTTCAGCCGAGCCATGTCGGTATACTGAGGCAGAAGAAGAACATCGAGCATCTGCGGATGTAGAACAGGGTGGAATTCCTGAAGAAGGGGAAACCAGTGACAGGCAATTGCGTCCATCCTTTGCCACATCTCCATAATGGTCAAGATCATCTGACTCTTTTGCTCGGGGTTGCCCTCGTAGAGCGGCACAGCCATGTTGGCGTAGTCCGTGATACGCTTTGCGATTTCGGAACAAGTCTCTCCGGGCATGTGGGAAAGCTCAAGCTCTCTATCAATCAGCTTGTGGTATGACTGGGCGTAGTGGCTGAGATGGTCTTTGGCGGCTTCCGCAAGACCTTCATTGGGCCTTGTCTGCTGCCTTCGTCGATGGCGAGGCATCTTGAATCGTTCCAAGGCGTTATGGAGATGAGCACGGCTGATCCGAAGGCTCAAACGAAGATCGGCATCCGCGGCCTTCCGCGGTAGCAGTGGAATGTGTTTGTGCAACGAGGCCCTCTCTTGAGCCAAAGCGACATTCAAGACCCTGTTGCAGTTTTCAATGGACTTGTTGAACTTGGGTCCAAGGAAATCGAAGAGAAAACCGTAGCGAGAGACGATGGAATCGTTGACGCAGCGCTGTTTGTCGAGGTCAAGCTTGACCAGACGTCTGCAGATCTTTTTCTTGAGGAAGTGCACTCTCTCAATGCCGATGTTGTAGCTGGGCGCTTCGTCAAGAAATTTGGACAGGACGACGGCGATGTAGAACTTGTACTCTAGGCGACCCGACTCTGCATCCAATGCCGTGGATAGATACCGCTGAATACCGACGCGAATGACCAACCACAGAGGGAGCCGACGCCAGGGTTTCTCAGCTCTGTTCCAGCATACGTCGTCCCGTACTCGCTTCCGCAAAAGGATGGGGGCAATCCTGCGGCCGTTCTCCTCGAGAATTGCCATGAGCATAGAAGTGATGATTGACGGATCGCCCGTGTTGCGGTACTCGTAGACAATGGCGCCGGCCTTGAACGTATGGGCGGCAAAGGTCTTGGTGTTCTCAAGCGAGGCCTGCTCAATGAAGCTCGCGACGCTTGTCTGGAAGTCTTCGTCGCTGAAGGTGGTGTAAGGCACCGCAACAGCGATGCCCGGGAAGTCCCAGACCAGGGCAGCCTTGGTGGCCAAGACGTCTTCGTTGCGAGGAGAGGCTTCGAAGGCCTCAAACACGACGCAATCCTTGAAGATGGGACTGCAAGGTTGTTAGCGACGTGGAAGCTGCATCTATGCATGGGGTGCAAACACTCACTCCTGGGCTCTGCGGACGATCAAGCCAGCATTCTGACTCTCGACGTGGAGAATGAGGCAACCCGAAGGATCTAGGTTCTGAAAACGACGCACCAGGCTGGACTTGTCGATTCTTCCGGCGCGATTGACTTGCTGGCAGGCGATAAGGGTCTGGCGAAGTGATTGCCAATGGCTGTGGGAGGGATTGTCTGTCTCGCTGCCGCTCATGATGCTGGCGGCGCCGATGAGGCGCTCGAGGAGAGCACCTTCGACGAGACGAAGCTGTCGATCATGTTCCTGGCGCTGTGGAAGCTGAGCGGGCAAAACCAAGTGGTTGAAAAGCGCGTCGTTGACCGCCGCCGGCTCCATCTTGGGCGTTTGCAGCCGCTCGGCTCGGGATGCTGTGGGAATCTGGAGTCGTATGCTTGTGTGTAGTGTGTTTTTTTTGGGGGGAAGGGAATGTTACAAAAGATGGGAGGCGGTTCTCAAAAAGACGTCAACACGGGAAATCGAATGGTGGTGAAGACGCGACGAGGGTCTGGGAGGAAAAGAGAAGGTGAAGGTGAAGTCGACGAAGTGTCGTGTGGAAGCTGGAAAGGCAGAGGACCCACTTTAGTCCGCTGGTGCCCTTTTCTGGGCGTGCAATGCTGTCTAGTAGGTCTTTTATTTCTGGGACGAGGCAAGAGCTGCCTGGGAGAGTGCCTGCCTTCCCGACGTGTGGTGGGTAGGTCCTTGTCTGCCTTAAGGTTGTCCAAGTCGACAAACGGCCCACCAACGGCCCTGCAGGAGGCCGACCCAACGAGAGAAAAGAGACAACAACGGAAAAGATAGCAAAGGCACCAACAGCGGCAGTAATAGAGACGACGGCGAAGAAAAGGGACGACGACGAAGAAAAGGGACGACGACCAGAAACAGCAATATCGCACAATAACTGACTTCCAACGTCTTCCTGTCTTTCGTAAGCACACGATGTTGCTCAGTTCCGTCTCATACTCCCCAAGAACGAAGGGTGGCTCCATGAGGATACCCAAACGCAATACCAATCACCTGAAATTCTAGAAATGCTACATTAGCTCCTACAAGAGGGTTCCATCACAAAATCACCGGCCATACCAGCACATGCTTCACGAGCCCTCTCAAACCTTGATCCACAACCACTTGCCATGCTTCCTCGCCCTCGCCATCCTCGCCGCGATGAGGAAACACATTCCCGCCAACATACACGCCCCGGCGTACGCCTGCGCCCCCGTATACTTGCCCCCCTCGGCCGAGATGATGGCGCCCGCGATGGGCTGTCCGATGAGCACCGCAAACGAGATGAGCGTGAAGGTCATGCCCATCCGCGTCCCCTGCTTCCTCGGGTCCGCCGTCAGCGTGCCGATGCCCGAGGGCATGAGACTCTGGATCGCCCCCGTGAAGAAGCCGTAAAAGGTCGTCCAGACGTAGAGCCCCGTGACGGAGGACACGGCCGGCCAGCAGAGCATCATGACGCCGGAGATGAACGACATGGGGATAAACATGTTGACGGTGCCGATGTAGTAGGATGCAAAGTAGGCTGGGATGAGTCGCCCGGGCACGCCGGTGCCGTTGAGGAGGAGTAGGAGGTTCAGCGAAGATGTGTAGCTGAGTCCGACGATGTCGCGGGAGTACGAGGCGATGTAATATGATGCGAAGAAAACGCCGAGGTAGTTCTGTTGCGCCAGGTTAGCATCCAAATGTCACTGCCAACAGCAGGGAAACCTACCAGCCATGATCCAAGGGCATAGAAAGTGTACTCCAACTCCTTGAACGCCGCCCACTCGACCAGACTCCCAGCCTTCCTTGGCTTGATTCTAGGTTTCAAGATGAGAGACGTGACAAGTAACGTCGCCATCTGCACCAGCGCGATCGCCCGAATAGTCCACCCAAAGCCGATCTTAGGAAGCAGCTGCCTCACCATGCTAGGGTAGATCATACCACCAGTCGAGCTACCAATCGACACAAATCCTAGGGCAAGAGCCTTCTTCTTGTCAAAGTAGGTCGATGCCGTGGAGAGACTGGGACAGAACAAAAAGCCATTGCCGAGGCCCATGCAGATACCCTGAGCGAGGAAGAACTGCCAGTACTGTGTGCAGAAGGAGGTCGTGACCATCCCTAAGACTACAAGGATGAAGCCCGCAATGAACAGGGGACGGAAATAGCCAGCGTCAGTGAGCCGGCCAGTGAACGCGCCGATGAAGAAGAGGAGGAACACCTCGAAGGAGCCGATCCAGGCGATATCGGATGGTGGGCGGGAGAGAGTAGTGGTGTAGTAGGGTTGAAAGACGCCGTATGAGTTCACGATGCCCCTGAAGATGTTAGCTCTGAGTGAAGGAAAGAAGACCCACAAGACTTACCATGTATTCATGATGACGAGATGGGTGCCGAAGACTGTCTTAAGTTAACACAAGACACTTCTAGATTGAGGTCGTCAGCTACATACTAGCAAGCCAAGCCTTTACGCCTCCATCAGGCGGCGGTCCTTCGCCGACGCTAGACGCTGTAGTCGCCCGACTCAAGACTCGGTCCACACCTCCGGATTCCGGTTCGGCCCTCGGACCCGCGGCGCCGCCGCGTGGCTCATCGGCCCCGTCATCCTCGGAGGAGGACGACAGCGACAAGAAAAACGCAGGCTCCTCCGCTTCCCCGCTGTTTTCTGCATCTTTCCCGTCTTTCTCCACCTTGCTGCCGGGGACGGCAGTCACCTGCGGAGTCTGTTTCTCGGCATCATGGTTTGGTTCCGATGACGGCGGTGAAGGGGAGACCATGGCCCCGTTAGCTGCCAAGAGCGCGTGAATGAACGGTTTTCGGTCGGGAAGCTCAAGTCTCAAGGCTTCATGGTTCCGTCAGTCTAACAAGAAAGATTTATGACTCAATTAATCATAAGAACAATTCCGCAATACACGCGATATGTCGAGTTGCTTGTAGTGTTTGATCAACATCCACCAAACAACAAAAAACAATACCCGCAGGCCACACGCGCGACCACCCATGGTTATTTAAGCGGCGCCTGAGTCATGACATGTCGACATTTCCACCGGCCATCGGCCAGGTTGGTTTCGGCCGGGGTTAGTCCCCTTCTGAGATAAACGACAGTAGTACTACGCCGGGGTCGGTGTCCCTGAGTGGGGGTAACTTTGACGCCGATGCGACGCAGAAGCGACGCTTCATGTTATTTTTCGACTTTTGCAATTTCACCCATCGGAAATCCTTGCCCGAAATTGCGCAAAGAGCAGCACGTGAGAATCCTGCTCCGGGGTTTGTCGACTTTGCGGGCCCCGCAGTCCTCTTTCAATAGCCGTTGGTGTGGTGCATCAGCAGACTGCTGCAATTGGACCGCATTGGACCGGATGCGCTCAGTTCAATAGCCGGAGGATCGGCCGGGTCCGGTTCCGGCAGATCGGCCGGGTCCGGTTCCGGCAGGTCGGGGGCCCGGCCCGCGCGGCACACACTGGCCAAGCCAAGCCCCCCAATTGAAGCCAGACCAACGGAAGACAACATCGATGATGACTAAGAAGTCTCGGCCGAGACATCTCCCAACTACCTAGGTACATCGTCGGAGTCATCCCTCGAACCTCACTTCGTCATTGCAAGGCCTGATATGCGGCCAAGCAGGACGCACAGCTCCAAAGTGGACGCCAACATCGCTAAACACCAACAGCCAAGATGAACGTTTGCCGGGATCATCACTGAGCCATGGCAGCAACCGCATCGTGACCCGACCCGTTTGTTGGCCCCCTCAGCCACCCAACAAACGTTTGACGGCGGCTGGGGCTGTATTCGGGGGCATTTGAACCTGGAAGTCAAGCATCTGGCCGCGAGGCATATTTCCAACTCCTCGTATTCCATGCATTTCTGCCACTTTAACATCCCAACCTGTTGGGTGCTTGTCGCTTCCCCTGTCCGCTAGCTTGCAGCCAGTCAGAGAGCTGCTTGCTTGCTTCTTGTGGTCGGCCTCCGACCTTGAGCTAATCTTTCATTGGCACAGATGGCACCAACATGCTTCTCGCAATGTGGCTGCTGTCGTTAGACACCACACATTAACATTGCCCCTGCACATTGGCGTGTTCAGTGACTTTTTAGACTTCGAGTCTATTGCTATCCTAGGACGCAGACCGAAGACATGCGGGGCAGTCCGCCATCATTGAGACGGCTTGCAGGCCACTTGTGATGTGATGCTATCCGTACAAAACCAACACACCTCGCACTCGGAGATCCCGTCGGCTTCATTACTCACAACAAATATCTGCACTCACTAGAGCCGCAAATTTCAACATCTATCCCAACTTACAATATGGCCACAGACCGAGGGTGAGAAGCAATCCTATTGTCAAGTCACAAGTCTCAAACGCTAAACTAACATCACCCCCATTTAGATGGCGTTCTTCTGCGACGTTCTCTCCGTCTCAACCCTGTCGATACTACATGAGGAACGGCACATGTGGTTTCGGACCTAGATGCAAGTTCTCGCATGATCGCAATGCCAAAGACTCATACCATCAAGACTGGCGATCAAATGCACAAAACAGCCATGGCGAAAATCAGCTGGACTGGAGATCCACCGCGTTCGGAGGCAACGGACGGGATAGGTATCAGCAAGGCTGGCGAACCAACAGCTCGACTGCACAGAACGGTCGGGACGAGCCCCCAGAAAATAGGTCTACCACGACGACCATCCCTTTCAGCCTCACATCAAGCAAACCATCCGAGGCTGAGCGAGATAAGCTCCAAGCATGGAGAAGGCTCCGCCCCTTGCCGTCAATCATCGAAGACCGCGACACCAGATACTACCTTCGAATGGCACATGAGTTGATTGAGCATCATACCAGCGTTGCACAAGACGTAATCAAAGAAATGGCCTCCGGCCGCAGGTTGCCTCTCATCAAAGAAACTCTCGAGCCTTTGTCCACGTCGGCGACACTCGGAGAGAAAGCTTCACTCTTGAAACACCGGATCCATCCCCTCTTTCTCATCGTCACCCACTCAAGCGTAGTGGGTTCAGTGGTTGTGGAACAAGAAGTGGCCGAAATCTACCGTATCTTCCTAGGCGTCAATGCTACCCGACTCAAACTGCTCTTCGGCTTCATCATCCACATCATTGATCATTGGGCTGAGATTAGTTGGGAAGGTGAAACAATTTCTAGTATAGAAACTATCTCGCTCAGCTGTGAGGTGCTTGCCAGGGTCATCGAAACAAGCACTTCCAATATGATCAACGAGCATGTTATATCCATCGTGAAGGATATCCAGCTGCGACTCGAAGTTTTCGGGGCGGAGGGTGATGCCTTCTACACTGTTCAAGCATCCAGGTTTCTTGAATACATTCGCCGTCGTCTTGACATCGGTCAATCTCTCCCTGATGCCTCTCACATTCCAACATCCACGGGTGCAACGGCCGACTTTATCCTCACTCAGGACTTTCCTGGTAATCTCTCCCGGAACGGAAGAAGACACGACAATGACCATGCCGACATCAAGGACATCAAGCTGATGCCCACTCACGAGGAGATTATGTCGTCAAGGGAGGAGTATTTACCGACTACAAACCCATATCAGCATCACTTGCAGGGGTTGCGGGGTTTCCTGGATCGGCAGTTTCGCTTATTGCGTGAAGACACCTTGCATGATCTTCGTGAAGCAATACGAACCAGCATCAAGACAAACAGCAAAGTTCGTGAGGTGCGCACGAGGGTCGTCATTTACGAACAAGCTACCCCTGTGGAGGTTTGTTTCGAAGAGTGGTCAGGACTCGAGTTCATCGTCAGGTTTGACCAACCACGTGCTGCAAGGGTGTTGGAAAAAGCAGATAGAGCAGCTTGGTGGATGCACAACAAGAGGTTGGTGGATGGCGCCTTGGTCTGTATCCTCGATGAGGCTGGCAGTGTTCTGTTTTTCCAGGTCTCCAGGTCTACCAACAGGACAACACGGAACCACGACTTGCACGGTCAACAGGACGAAAATGACGAACAAGAGCCATACTACAGCCTACCCGAGGATCGCCAACACGCCTTCGTGTACCTCAGGCTCGTGGAAACCGACACCGACAGCGTCAAAGCGTCCCTCTTATGGTTCAAGACTGGAGTTACTGGTCAACGCCGGCTTCTTTTCGAATTCCCTTCAATTCTCTTACCCGCCTTCGCACCCCCATTGAAGGCCTTACAGAAAATGTCGCAGAATCTCGATTTACCCTTCCAGGACCTTCTGCTTATGCATGGAAGAGATAACGCTGTTGATATTCCACCTCCTCTCTACTCCCGGCGTTCTGGTTTTTCATTTGACTTGAGTTGTGTATGCAATGATGGGACTGATATCTCGTTCACACCCGGCGAAACACTTGAGCCGAGTGAGTTGAGCCGACATTCTTCTCTGGACTTTACTCAGTCTAAGGCCATTCTCAATTCACTCGGCCGATCGTTTGCATTGATTCAAGGCCCCCCTGGCACAGGCAAGAGCTACACTGGAGAGGCTCTCATCAAGGTGTTGCTCGCCAACAAGTCCAAAGCCAAATTGGGACCGATAATTTGTGTCTGCTACACAAACCATGCCTTGGATCAGTTGCTGGAGCATTTGATTGACGGGAAGGTCCAAAACATCATTCGAATCGGATCTAGATCCAAGTCAGACAGACTTCAGAGTGTCAATTTGAGAGAGGTCGTGAAGGGCATCACCCGTACGGCAGCTGAAGTCGGCGCATTCTACGATACCAGAGAGGATCTCCATACAGAAACAATGGAGGTCGTTGATGAACTAAAGAATTATCAGCAGATCAACGTTGATAGACAGATCAAGGTCTTTCTCGCAGGAAACCATCGAGATCACTACGAGGAGCTGTTCGGGCAGCTTCAAATTCCACATGAAGTCGACGAAGGCTATGAAGTGGTGAATTACAATCGGAAGAACAGCCTTTCGAGGTGGTTGCATGGCGGCTGGAACATCAACACGCCCGATCGCCCTCTCAGTGCCCTTTATGAAGGAAGATTGTCTGAAATGAACCACCGAGAGCGCACTCTCATTTATCGGGACTGGGCGCGGCAAGCTCTCGACAGTGACCTGGACGTGCTGTCTGAGTTGCACGATGTATACGACAAAGGACGGCAGCGCAGCGACCGCGTCAGAAGCGCCACCGAACTACGATGCCTCCAGCAGGCTAACATTATCGGCGTTACTACGACTGGGCTTGCAAGAAATCTTGACCTTCTTCGGCGGGTGCAAAGCAAGGTCCTGTTGTGCGAAGAGGCGGGCGAGGTTCTCGAGGCACACCTAGTCACTGCCCTCCTCCCGACGATAGAGCATGCAGTCTTGATCGGGGATCACCTTCAACTACGTCCGCAGATTAAGGATTGGAGGCTACAACGGGCCAATCCAGCCGGGGTCAAGTACTCCCTCGACGTGTCCCTTTTTGAAAGGCTTGTTCATCCCACCACGCCGAACACCCCGGGCCTTCCTTTCAGCGTTCTCGATACGCAGAGACGCATGCATCCCTCAATCTCAGAGCTGGTTCAATCCACTTACCCATCTTTAGAGAACTCACCCACTGTGTTGGATTATCCTGAAGTTTGTGGTATTTCCAAGAGGCTGTTTTGGCTTCACCACGAATGCCCCGAAGGTGGCCGAAAGTATGACTCGGAGTTGATTGAAACTTCATACGCCAATGATTTTGAGGTCCAAATGGCTTGTGGGCTCGTCTCACATTTGCTCAAGCAAGGTGTCTACAAGACTGGGACAATTTCAGTCTTGACGCCCTACCTGGGACAGCTGAACAAGCTACGACAGGAGCTTGGCTCTAGCATGCAAATCGTCGTCAACGAACGTGATCTGGACGATCTTGCCAACATCAACTCATCGGACCCCACTGCACAAGTCGCCCAGACGATGAGCGCAGCCAAGTCATCCATGCTGAACGGGGTACGGGTCGCTACCGTGGACAACTTTCAGGGTGAAGAGGCTGATGTCGTGGTTGTTTCTCTCGTTCGAAGCAACAACGAGAGAAGATGCGGGTTCCTCAGCACCTCCAACCGCATAAACGTTCTCCTGTCTCGAGCACGGCATGGTATGTACATAATTGGCAACGCTCACACTGCGTCATCCGTGGCTATGTGGGATGAGGTCATTACCAAACTTCGGCAAAACGGCAACTTTGGCAAAGAACTCGAATTGCAGTGCTCAAGACACCCAAGCAACAAGGGAATGGTGTCCCACCCGGAGCACTTCGTCAAGTTTTCTCCCGATGGGGGCTGCCAGCTCCGGTGCGACCGCAGGCTGGGCTGCGGGCACTCGTGTACTGGGCCATGCCATGCCGACCACCTACACAACGCCATCAAGTGCCTTGAAGATTGCGCCCGACCAAAAGAGCACTGCGATCATCCTTGCCGCAAGCGTTGTGGCGAACCTTGCGACAAGGCCTGCTTGGAGATTCTTAATGGGCTTGGGCTCGAGCTTCCATGCGGTCATACCATCGACACAATCGAGTGCTGGAAAGCACAGAATCCCGAGTCCATCAGATGCTCTGTCATAGTTGAGAAGACTGTCCCTGGATGCGGGCATACACCGAAAGTGGCTTGTCATGTTGATGTGGCCGCATCAACCTACTTATGCAGCTCCAAATGCGCTGACGTCCTATCTTGCGGGCATGAGTGCAACAGAAGATGTTCCGCCTGTCGGGAAAGAGTGAACGGCGAAGTCATCAAAGAGAACCACAGGGAGTGTCAGCAACTCTGCGAGAAGCAGTTCACAACATGCAGTCATCGGTGCCGCTCGACTTGTCACTATGGAAAAGCGTGTCCGCCTTGCACCTCGCCATGCGAGAATCGGTGCTCTCATTCGAAGTGTGGCAAACCATGCAACGAACCCTGCCCCCCTTGCGCAGAGGAGACATGCGCCTCCTGTTGCCCGCACTCCCAGTGCAATATGCCGTAAGTTGAGATGGACCAAAAGCTTTTGCAATGGCTAAGAGAAAAACAGATGTGCTGCACCATGTGACTGGGTACCATGTTCAAGGAGATGCACCAAAGAACTTCCATGTGGTCATCAATGTAAGTCCGACACGCCTTCTATGGCCAATAGATACAAGTCGCTGACTGTAACAAGGCCCGTCTGTATGTGGAGAAGTTTGTCCCGACGAGAGGTACTGCCAGGAGTGCGCATCGGATGAGATCAAGACGAGAGTTGTTGATCTCGTCATCATGGACGACTACTGTGCAGTAGACCTTGATGAGGACCCCTGCATCTTCCCTGACTGCGGCCACTTCTGGACCTCTTCGACAATGGATGGGCAAATGGGCCTCAGCGACTTTTACGGAATTTCCGACGAAGGAATTCCGGTCGCCCTCAAAGGCGGCTCGCAGCCATTCACGGTCACTAACATCAAAGCATGCCCCGACTGTCGCGGGTCTCTGAGAAACATGTCTCGATATGGAAGGATCGTCCGTCGCGGAATTCTCGACGAGTCAACGAAGAAATTCATCGATTGGTCGAATAGAAGGTGGAAGGAGCTATCTGAAGCGTTTCTCGCCGCGCAGGAGAGACTACAATCGAAAGATCTAACGCATTTCTCTTTCCCCGTTTCCCGCGAGCAGGGATACGACTTGAGGGGTCCGCGACAAGAACAAATCGATCAGGTGTTCAAACTCACTTCAGGTGCCCGACACCTAGAGATCAAAATGATACGGCGGCAAATCCTGCTCTTCCTCGAACAGGTCAAGAAGGATGAGCAACCATATCAGCGAGTGGCAAACTTGGTCCGACATGTCAACAACCGCCGAAGAGAGACTGGCAATTTCTGCTTCGACGAGTCTGTGATCCAACTGGGGAGCCTTCTCCAAGCAACAACTCTCCTTTTACGGTGCGATCTGCTGATCATTTCCGACTACCTCAGCCTTTGCCGCAAGTCCAAAGGCGGCACCGCCAGCTCTGTCAAGGTCGACCCGATTCCTTACATCAAAGACTGTTTCGAAGTCATCAAAACCGCATCCTCCAAGGTTTTGGTACGCCAAGAGATAGAGGCGCGCATCTTTGTCGGCATGTTCTCCTCATTCATCCCTCCACCGACTAGATTGGAAACAGAAGAAGACAAAGGTGAAGAAGACGGCAGGCTCAAGAGCCTCAAGGCAAAACAAAAGATCCGCCAGATTGGAATGAAATATCTCGAGGTTGCTCAAGAGCAGATACGCGATAACCCGTCAGTCTCAGCGCTGCAAAGCGAGTATGAGACGGCATGGCGCATGCTGCATGATGGGGTATTCTACAGCGATGTTTCAAACGATGAACTGCGATCAGTTTACAAGGCCATGTCCAAAGAGTTTGGAGGGACAGGCCACTGGTACTATTGTGCCAACATGCATCCTTTCACTATTGGGGAATGCGGCATGGCAATGGAGACCGCGAGATGTCCTGAGTGTGGAGAGCCGGTCGGTGGGCAAAGCCATCAGTTCGCCGAGGGAGTCCAGCGTGCCAATGACATTGAGGAGGTCGGAACCGACATGAGCTGAGTGAATCTGGATAGGGCTTTGTAGTTAGGATCTCCACTCTCTGAATAAATTGGCAAGTCTACACTATCATCCTTGCACACATTTATTCTTCTTTCTGAACGGGGGGTTGACTACGAGAATGTTTGTGTATCACTAGAAGAGACACTAGAAAGTTGATGTCTTGTTGCATGTAAGACGGTCTTCAATTGGAAAAGTCACTCCCTGCGACTAAGTATAGACCTCCGAATACGAGTACTAAAACCCTCCACGTGCTGGATTTGTGGCTTGTATTTAAATCGTGCGCAACTGTAGGAAGTTATAGGTCTTATGTTAATGGATGTTGTTGGGCTTCTTGATAGATTCTGCTGACTCCCCAGTTAATTGCGTTAAGTACTGATACAGACGAATGCAGCCATTCTTGATAGGAATATCACCTCTGAGACTGAAGGGAATCGAGTAATATTGCTGAGAAAAACATAACTTTCCATAGAATGTAGAGCGTAGCTAATGTTCATCTTTCAGTCTGAAGACTTTCTGGATAACCTTTTATGAAACTATCTTAAGATACTAATACTGAAATGGTTATAGGCCTAGCGGCTAAGAGCTATGCGACGTAGCGGTATATATATACCTAAGGGTACGTAGAGCTACTATAGCTATATAACTCTATAGTTTTAAAGCCTACGATTTTAAAAGAAAAAGGAAAGAACTTCTTATTTACTTTATAGATCTAAAATAAAAAGAATAAGATTAAAAACTTAAAAATCTACTAAAAAATAAGTAAATTCTACTTCTAATCTATAAGGATTAGTAATAATATCTAAACTAATTTCTTACCTCTTAAAAAGGGCTAGTAATCTAATCTCTAAATACTAAAAATACTAAAAAATTTAGTAAATTTATTAAACTTTATTCTAATTATTTCTAATTATCTTTTCTTTAGTCTTTTAAACTAAAAGATAATTCCCTATATATTTATATATATATAAGAGTACTATATTTACTAATAGAACTTATAATAAGTATTTCTATAATTTTAAACTTTTTTTATTTCTCTTATATAAGTAATATCCTATTTAAACTTTAGTTTATAATATACCTATCTTTATTATCCTCTTAGCTTTAAAAGTCTATAAGTATAAATCTTAAATAATATATAAACTTCTATTTAAACCTAAAAGTTAATATATTAATTAATATATATTACTTAATTAATTACTATTAGCTTTAGAATAAACTATTTAGGAGGGTAAGTAGAATAGTTATTTATAGTTATAAAGCTTTAAATAGGAACTAAAGATTTATATAATAATAAAATAGGATTTTTATAGCTAAGAGTTATAAATATAGGCTTATTATAATTATTATACCCCTCTAGGATTAGAAAGCTAGAAGCTAAGCTTTCTAATAAGGATAAAATAGTAATTAGAAGCTAAATTAGTATTATAAGTTCTTAAGGTGAGTTTATTAATAGAAGTAGACTAGGGGGTTACTTTAGGGATAATTATATAGTTCCTTTCTTAGCTATTTTATTTAAGTAAGTTATTACTATCTATATTATAAAATAGAGTAAGAGGTTTTTATAAATTAAATTATATCTATAAAACTTAGTAGTAATTTATAATTTATACTTACTAACTAGAAATAAAGAGCTTTAGTAATAAAAGTTCTTATTAGTAGTAATATTATTACTAAAATAGATATTAAGGAATCTTTTTATAATAAAGTAATAAACTTAATTAATATAGTAAATTTTATAGCTATAACTATTAAACTACTATACTAAATTAACTACTTAAATATATTATAGTAGGATAGTAATAAGGTCCTTAAATACTTTAAGTAGCTTATACTAAATAGTAAAGGCTTTAATAATATTAATAAACTCTTAGTTATTTTACTAATTAAAATTTAAATTTATAAAGTAGCTCTTCTTATTAGTTTAGTTTACTACTAAGTAGATAAAGTAGTTTTATTTAATTTATAAAAAATATATAATTATATTAGAATTCTATAAGTTATTTTTATACTTATTTATAAAGAGGTTTATATTAATAGCTTCCTCTTCTTTTTAGTTAGTATTTTATAATATAGTATTTAGTAAGTAAATCTAGACTTTATAGTAGGTATCTCTTATAATAAAATATACTAATATAGTGAGATATTTAATTTAGAAGAAGTTTTTTATATAGAGGATATTTTAGGTATTATATAGATTAATTAGTATTTTAAGTAATATAATAGGGGTTTAGCTAGCTTATTTTCTAAAATTATTAAAGCTAGTAGTAAATTAGGTTTATAAAGAACTCTTTAAGCTAAGATTTAAATTATTATAGTATTTTATAGTTTAATAAGATCTAACTTCTTTAAGCTATAAAGTTTTAGTAAAGCTATAAGGGTATATAAACTTATTTTAAGTAGTTCTAAAAATAAATTAGGTCTATAAAGGGGTACTTTTAGTAAGGTAAGGTAACTAGTATATTATTCTTATTCTTTTAAACTACTATAAAAGGTATCTTATATAGGATATAATTATATTCTATCCTCTTATTACTTTAAGCTTAATAATAACTATCTCTTTTATATTTTAGACTTAAATAGTATAACTACTTCTAGGGGGTTTATTTATTAGTATAAACCTACTATTTAGTACTAATAGAGTTAGCTATTCCTTACTTAGTAAGTTTAAAGGTTTCTTTTTATTATTATATTTTAAGTATTTATTATATAGTTTCTTATATTTTATAATAGCTTCTAAGGTAGGTAGATTAATTAGTTTTTATAATAGCTTTAACTTATTTATAAGCTATTAAAGTCTAAATCTTTAGTATTTAAAACTTTATAAAACTTTATTAAATTTAGCTATAATATATTAAACTTAGTTTATTAATATATCTTAAACTACTCTATTTAAACTACTAAAGTTACTAAAGTTATTAAAGTACTTAAAGTAATTAAGTATAATTACTTTAGAGTATTATATAGAGTTAATTTATAGAATATCTAAAATAGTAAGCTATTAGAATAAAGCTTATTAAGAGTATAGTAAGAAGCTAATAAAGAAGTACTTAATATTTCTAAAAATTATAATAAGTTTATTTTTAGTTTCTCTATCTTCTTAGTAGTTATTATATATAAATATCTATCTTATTAAAGTATTTAGTAGTATTTTAGCTTATATTTAGTTTATTTTATTAAATAGTATTATAAAGTGTTTAGTAAAAAGGATAAAATAGTATTATTATATATTTTTAACTATAAAGTAGTTTATTAATAAGGAGCCTCTAAATAAGTTTAAAGTTAGTTTAACTCTCTAATTAATATAATATATAGCTATAGTAAAGCCTCTTATAATATTATTACTATTTAGTGTAGTAGTAGTGAGAATAATACTTTAGAGGTTATAGGTATTTATAATACTTTTAAGTATCTTTAAATCTAACTATAGGTATCTTAAATAGATTATTATTAATTTTTATTTATTAAGGAGGTACTATTATAACTTAATATCTCTTAGTTATAGCTATATAAGTATTAGGATTAGTTTTTTATTAAAGGGGGAGGAAGTATTATTAAAGTATATAAGCTTTAGCTAAATAGTAGTTCTATTAATATATTTAAGTAACTTATCTCTCTTATAGTTAACTTAGAAGTATAATTAGATTAAGGTCTTAGAGGTCTATTTAGATTAAATAAGTTACTTAACTATATAAGTTTTAATAAAACCTTTAGTAAAAGCTTTTTCTTAGATAGATATTATATTAACTAAGTTAAATAAAGGTAAAAATATAATAGTTCTTAAGAAAGGTATAGTATATACTTTATAGATATAATTAGTTATAGTATAATATATAGGTAATAAAATAAAGAAAAAGAGGGGGGGAGAGTAGTATTAATATAATATATAGAGGGTATATTAGAAAATAGAGAAAATAAGGGTAATTAGTATAATAGTTACTTAGTAATAATTTATAGATATAAATAGTAGTTATATAGTTATTTACTTAAAGTTTATAAATAAAGGTTATAGGTAAAATAGTAGTAATTTATAAATATAGGTAGGTAGCTATAATTACTTATTTTATTAAAAATAAGATAAAAAATAGCTATTAAAGTAAATTAAAACTTAAAGTAAGAAGGTAAGTATAATTATTATTAAATTAGTAGCTTTAATTACTTTATTTACTTATCTATTTATATCCCCTTTATAAGCTATTAAAGTAGTATTTCTTTCTTTTATTAATAACTTATCTATATTATCCCCTAAATAAATAATTATTATACTTTAAGTCTATAAAACTTATATTCTTATTAACTAATAAGTTTTTAGTACTTTTCTTTATTATAGTTAAAGATATTAACTAGCCTTAAGAGTAATACTTTTTAGCTTATTATAAGTTTTAGCTACTAACTAATTCTAAGAAGTAACTAACTAATATAGAATTTAACTTTCTTTTTTATATTATATTAAATAACTTAAGTTTAATTATAGGTTCTTATTATATATCCTTATTATCTCTAGCTATTTAACTAATAAGTTTTTTTATAGTTTTTTATAAACTTTATTTAGTATAAACTTAAACTTCTATAACTTTATAATATATATTATAAAGTAGACTTTAGCTTATTTATACCCTCTATACTTATAAAATAGGTTATAAAATAATTTTAGTAAAATATAATAAGTATAAAGTATTTATTATATATAGTTAGCTACTTAGGTATCTCTTTTAACTTCCTTTATAGGTAGGTATTTATTATAAGTAGCTTTATAACTTCCTATAAACTTTAGGTAACTAAAGTTCTTAATCCTAATTATTTAGTAGTATTTTATAACTTCTTTATTTAAACTTTTAGAAGTTATAATACTATCCTCTATAATTACTATAAAGCTTATATTTACTCCCTTAGGGATAATTTAACTAGTACTTAGGTCTATAAACTATATTTTAAATATATTTTAATACTTAGTAAACTTTATATAAACTATATTTATTATTAGGATATTTTAAAAGAGTATTTATATACTAATAAAGAGGTTTATAAGGAGTTTAGCTATAGAATAGGAAAAGGGAAAAAGTATTAGAAGAGTAGTAAATATATTAGTATTAAGATTACTAAGTTAAGGATTAACTAGTAGACTATAAAGTAGAGTTATATATAGGTATTAAATTTTATAAAGGATATTATAAGTATAGTAGATAAGTAGATCTATAAATATAGGGTTACTTTTAAGTTATTTATATTTATAAACTATTTATTTATAGTAGAACTTCCTTTTAATCTTAATTATAATAAGATAGAGGAACTTCCTTTTTATATTTATAGTAAGGCTTCCTAAAGGGTTCTATTACTAAGGAGTAGAATAAAGAGGGGGGGTATATAGGGTAACTAGAAAGTTTATAACTATATAACTAAGTTAATTTTATTATCCTATTTTATTATTTTAGTTTATAAAATAACTATTTTATATTATAATATAGGAGAGTAAGTTATTCTAACCTAACTATTTTATTAGATAATCCTCTACTTACTATCTTATATTATTATTTTATAGGTATTTTTATAAGTATTTAGCTAGAGATATACTTTTATATTCTTACTTATAGTACTAAAAGTAGCTTATAGTTTTAAAGTTTCTATTTAACTTATAGTTTTAGATATTTATAACTTAAATAGAGGAGGGATTATAAAAGACTATTAACTTAAGGAGAATAAGTAATTAATTATAATAATAAACTTTTTTATATTTAGTTAGATTTACTTTATTCTTATTTATATTTAAATATTAGGTTTATACTTAGTTTAAATATATCTAAATAAAAGGTATAAAAGTAAAGAAATAGGGGTAAATCTAAATATAGATTAAACTAAATAATCTAAATAGAGGTAAACTTAGTTAAATTAGGGAAAGGAATACTACTACTTCTACTAAAGTACTAAAAGTATAAGGGGTTATTTTCCTATAGTTTTTATCTATAAATAACTAGTCTATATAAATAATAAGAGTAGAATAGGTAATAAGTAATATAAGATAGTATTAAAATAGTTATTATATTTTATTCTAATCTATAAAGTAATAACTTTACTCTATAGTATAAAGCTTTAGGGATAAGTATAAAATAAGGAGAGGTATACTAATAGAACTTTAACTAAGTAGAGAAGAATAGTAAATTAATAAGATAGTCTCTTAGTTTACTAAGAGGATCTATTAAGAGATATATTAAGCTACTTTAGTCTCTTTTTATAGGTTTTCTATCCTTAAGATCCTTATAGAGTAAATAAATAAANCCTTAAGATCCTTATAGAGTAAATAAATAAAGTAAATCCTATTAAAGTAATATAGGATAAGGTATTTAACTTTTTAGGGGGGGGGTCTTATTTTACTATTCTTAGTTTTAAGTAGTTCTATTTAGTTAGGGCTCTAATTATCTATTATATTATAAACTAGAGGAATAATAATAGATTACTAGTATTAGCTTAAAGAATAGCTTTATAGTTATTAAAGTATACTTTTTATAGAAACTTTCTATAAGACTAGCTCCTTTCTATCCTTATTTACTTCAGCTATATAACTTATTTTATAGTAGAAATAAATATTTAAGGAGGTAGATATAAAAAAGATAGATATAGTATAAAGTAGTAATCTATTAGGCTAATTTAAGTTATTAGAAGTAGTAGAGGTAGATAAAAAAGGAAGACTACTAGAGTAGATAAAGTATATAAAGGAAAATAGCTTCTTATAATAATAAAGTTAAAATAGTTAGCTAATAAGTATCTTTTATAGATATAATATTAGCTACTTAAGCTAATTAATATAAATAATATATTATAATAAGTAATAAGTAATACTAAAGAGTAATAAAATAAAAATAGTATAGCTTTTAATATATAAAGTTCTAATTAATCCTAAGAAGCTTACTAAGATTAGTAAGGAAAGGAAAACTTATAAAAGTAGTAAAGTAATATAAGTTAAGAATAGAAAAGTAAGTAGAAATAAAGCTAATTATAAAATATAAGCTTTTAAGCTTTAAGGAGAAAGAAGTTATTAAGGTTAGTAAGATTACTAAGTTAGTTAGGAAATATACTTTATAAACTTAGCTTATTATAAATAGCTATAAGGAGTAAATATAGCTATAAAATTAATAACTAATAATATAGAAATATAGTAAAGTAAGCTACTTAATAATAAGTTATAAGTAAGAGATAAATAAGATCTTATAGGTAGTATAAATACTTATATATAGTTTAAATCTATAAAGTTCTTTATAAAGGAAAGTATATAAAAAGTAAACGTAATAAAAATAAACTAAATAAAGGTAAGTATAATAATCTTCTAAAGCTTTATCTTAGGTATAAAAGAGAAAGAAAGAGGAAAAGTAAAGTAATAATATACTAACTAGTAGAAGTACTTATACTAATTCCTTTTAAACTAAATATTATAATAAAATAATAAAGTAAAGATAATAGAATATAAAGAAGAGTATAAATAAAATACTATAACTTAAGTAAGTAAAGTATAGATATCTTACTATAAGGGAGGTAAATCCTATTATTTTAGTTTAATCTATAAAGTATTCTCTTAAGATAAGTATAAAATAGTAATATAAGTAATGAAACTNATAAGTAATTAAAATAAAGAGGAATAATAATAAATAGCTTATACTTATTATATAATAAGTACTTTCTATATAAATAAAATAAGAAGATATTTATATAGAGTAAATAGAGTAAGTAGTATTATAGGTAGAAGTATCTTTATAAATCCTAAATAATATAAATAGTATAATAAAATAAAAGTATAGAGATAATAAGATATAATAAAAATAAGATAAAATAGTATAAACTAAGATAATATTAGTATAATTTAGGCCTATAAAGTATTATCTAGTAGTATTAGTTAGGCTATAAAGCTATAGCTATAATATATTCTTTAGATATTCTCTTAGTAAATAGCTATTTTTAAGTAATAATATAATTAAAAGAGGGTAAAATAGTTATTAGTTATTAATATAAGGTTATATTACTTAGGCTATACTTTATTATATAAGTAGTTACTTTAAATCTCTATTTCTAGAATTATTATTTATTATTTTTATATCTAGCTACTCTAAGGGTAGGAATATATACTTAATATAGTTTATAAAGTTATCTTAGAGGATAATAGGGTTATTAAATTCCTAAAAACCTTTAGGGAATTAGATAAACTTCTTTAAGTAGTTTTTTATATATATTAAACCTTATAGGGGTTTTTTAGTAAATATAGTAAGCTAGTATAAAGAGCTTTTTAGAGTATAGGAGTAGATTTAAAAGGGACTTTTCTATCTATAGTCTAACTTAATATTTAATAACTTATTAATAGATTTTATAATATTAAAGAATAATACTAAGTTACTAATATTTAAGTAGCTTAGTTAGAGTATATAGGTATACTACTTATTAAACTATATAGTAATATATTTATACTACTTTATAATTATCTTTTAAGTCTCCTCTCTATCTTTATTTAACTAGCTAAAAGCTTATATTTATATAGTGAGTTTTTATTTTAGCGTAGAGATATTAGCTTAGTTAAGAACTTTTTATATAAGTATAAAGGTTTTAATTAGTGTAATTAAGTTATACTTATAAAGAAAGTAAAAAGGGGAATAGCTAGTTAATACTTAAATAGTTATTTAGTTTATAAAAAGTATAATATAAAGGTAAGGTTAAAAATTATAGTTAGTATCTTTAAGCTAGGTTAATAAGGTATAGGTAATAAGCTAGTAACCTTTCTTAATAGTTCTATTAGTGTAAAGATTATAAGCTACTATAACTTATTAGTAAAAAGTATATTTCTTATTAAAAGTAATAATATAACCTTTATTCTCTAGTCCTCTATCTATAATTAGCGTTCTATATAACTTATAGTAATAGATAATATCTTCTTAGATAAATTTAGTAATAAGCTTTAAATTAGCTTATAATATCTATTTTACCTTAACTTATCTTAATAAGAGGTCTCTAGCTTTAACTATATTATACCTACTTACTTTCTAAATATCTAAAAGTACCTTTATAAATAGGAGTTTAGTAAGTATTATAAAGGAGTATATATTATTAATTTAGTATACTTTATATAGTTAATAGTTTAGGTATATTAAGATTATATTTATAATAGATTTATAGAGGCTTAGCTAAAAGTAGTTATTAATAAGCTTTTTAAATATAGTATTATATCCCCTATAGCTACTCTTAATATAAGTATATATAATAAGATAGTTTCTTTTAGTAGTACTATTAATAATATATTATAATATTAGTTTATAAACATTTAGGTATATAAATAAGAACTTATTATAAAAGGTGTAATTAATAGCTTTTATTTATTATTACTTATATTAATTTATAGGAATACTTAGTAGGTAGTAGAGAGTACTAAAGAAGTATATAATCTATTAAAACTCTATTAACTAGGTCTATAAATCACTTAATACTAATAGTAGTATTATAAAAAGGGTATTCTATTTATTATTATTATTACTAGTAGTTATAGCTATAATATCTATAGTAACTTAGGTATCTCTATAGTCTTAAGCCTTATTAAAGAAGGAATATATTTATATATCTATAAAGAAGATCTATTAGTTAATCTAGTTATTAATTTCTCCTTCTACTTCTTTATCTTATTTATCTAAAGGCCTACTAGGCTTCTTAGAGAGGCTATTAGTAGTAGTATTCTATATACTTAATATATATTAGATTTTAAAGTTAAATATATAGATCTATATAATCTATTAAATAATAAGAGTACTAAGGAGATTAAAAGCTATACTATTAATCTAAGCTATAAGTATCTTTATATCTATCTTAATAATAAAATAGTAACTAAAGAGATAGTTATATACTTATTTTAATATTTTTAGAAGGCTTTAAAGTTCTTTCTTTCCTACGTTATAGTTAAGCTCTACTCCTACTTATAAGCTACTTTTATATTATAAAATATATCTCTTCTTATTAATAAATTAACTAAGTATTACTTCTTATCTTATACTGCTAATATTAACTACTAGATAGATAATACCTCTATTAGGCTTATAGTTAAGTTTAATAAGAATTAGAGATAATATAAGCTTACGTTTTAGCTTATTTATAGCTTTCTATTAGTTATAAAGGTATTTAAGGGCTATAAGCTATAGTTAGGTTAAACTAATAGAAGAAGCACCTAAAAGGTAAGTATAGTATTACTATACTACTTTTACTTACTTCTTCTAAAATCTTCTTTTCTAACTCTTTAGTAAGTACTTATTAAGTCCTCACTATAGAGGGTTCTATACCTTATCTCTATAGGGTTTTCTATTCTTTTAACTTAATTTAGCTAAACTATCCTTAAATCTTTTTAGTCTAAGTAACTAAACCTTTATAATTATCCCCTTTTTAATTATAATAATTTTTATTATAGAATAGGATTAGTAGTAGGTAAGAACTTCTATTATCTATAATAAACTTTTTATAATTACTATTATTATTATAGGTTATCTACTATATATTCACTAAGGCTTCTTTATCCCTTAGTATTATTATTATCTCTATAGGTTTTATAATCCTACTTCTAGGGTTATATTATCTACTAAATAGGATTTTATTAGGGGTCTCTCTTATTCTTTAAAAAAAGAAATTATTTTTAATAGGTTTTATATTCTTTATTTATAGATATTTTGTTTTTTACTTAGTAAGCTCTCTCTAAATAATAGCTTTATAATAACTTTATTTTTTTATCCTATTTATCCCCCTTCTAAAATAAGTATATTATAAAGCTATTTAGAACTTTAGATAGTAACTACTATTATTAATTTATTATACTTACCTTCTTACTTTTAGTAGTACTTATTATAGTAAATAACTATTATTCTTATTATCTAAAGTTATAATTACCTCCCTAACTATTTAATAATACTTTATATCTATCTATAAAATAATACCTTTTTTCTTACTTAAAGTTAGTTTTTTTTTTTTCCTCTTTATTATATTATATTATAATAACTTTTATATTTTATAAGGTTTTACTAAGCTTTTATAAAGCTTTCCCTTTTTAATATTACTTTTATATCTAATTATTATAAATACTAAAACCTTAATTACTTATATTCTAGTATTATATAAGCTTAATAACTTAGTGAAAAATAGTAATACTTATTAATATAACTAATTAAGTAGTAATAAGCTTTATATCTCTTATACTTTATAGTTCTACTAAACTACTAAAGTAATATATACTTATACTAATATAAGTAATACTACTTACTAGATATATTATTTATATAGTATTAAATATTATAAAGTAAGTATTTAATAACTATTTACTAAAGTATTAGACTAACTATTAGTATAACTAGATCTCTAACTATTTAGTTAATAGTACTTAAATCTTCTAAAACTAAGTGAAGTATTATACTACTTAAATTAAAACTAATAAATATTATTAGTATAAGATCTACTATATATATATTATAATTATAAATAGTTAAATACTTCTCTTATTACTCTATAAATAGTTAATAAACCTTATTAAGCTTTAGCCTAATTCTAAGTAATATAATAACTAACTACTATAAATAAATATTAAAGAGACTACTACTAATTATACTTAAATATATCTTAAAATCTAGCTTAAAGTATATAATCCTTTAAATTAGGTTTTTCTTTAATAACTAATAGTTTCTTTATAGAATACTTATTAAAAGAAAGATAAGAACTTTATTAAGTAAACTTATCTTTAGTTTAAAAATACTTTACCTTAATACTTCTAAGATAAAAGCTATATCTTTAATTAAACTTAATTCCTTAATAAGTTTAATAATATCCTAGAGAAATATCTCTTAAATAATAACCTTTATATATCTAGTCTACTTACTTAAGATCCCTCTAAAGTTTAAGCTTTTTAAATATTTTATAATTCTTATAAATATACTTTAGTTATAATCTTTAAATATATTAACTTTAGCCTTACTCTTTAACCTAATACTTATAAGAATATTAGTACCTCCTCTATAAGTATTTATAAGAATTTTATTAGTTTTAAAGAAAAGGATAAATTATTAAAAAGTAAAAGTAGTAATAATAAGAATAATATAGATATTAATTCTAATAGTAATAGTACTAATAAGAATTTAAGTAATTTAGAAGATAATTCTTAGTAATTTTTAGTAGATCTTTAGTAAGTATATAATAACTTTTTTTTAGAGTTCTTAGTTAAATATCCTTAGGTTTATATATTATTTTTAAGAATAGTTTTCTTTAAAATCTTTCTATAATTAATTAACTTTTCCTTATTTCTCTATACTACTTATTATCCTATTTATAGTATAACTTATATTATTACTTCTTA
Source organism: Colletotrichum gloeosporioides (assembly GCF_011800055.1). Classification (NCBI taxonomy): domain Eukaryota; kingdom Fungi; phylum Ascomycota; class Sordariomycetes; order Glomerellales; family Glomerellaceae; genus Colletotrichum; species Colletotrichum gloeosporioides. Next base: position 511,833 of record NW_025544727.1, read on the forward strand.
AATCCTATAAAGATTTATAAAGTATTTACTAAGTATTCTTTAAGTTCCTAAGTATTATATTCTATTAACTAGCCTTTTTACTTAACTAAATATAAAAAGCCTATTAATATATCCTTTTATAATATAATATCCTTAACTTCCTATTCTTTAAAGTTCTCTTCTAAGTCTAAAAACTATCCTTTAATAAACTTTTAGCTATATTATAGCTCTAATAAAGTAACTAAGAAGATATTATATACTTTATTATATTTTTCTAAAAACTATACTCTATAGGTATTAAAACTTATAACCTCTATAATTAATATA
>NW_025544728.1:0-3707 GCF_011800055.1 Colletotrichum gloeosporioides
GGTGCTTATATAACTATACGTATTATATAATTAATATTATAGTTATAGGTTATAATAAATGGAGTATTTTTATATAAGGTTTAATACCTTAAACTTTATTTAATTTTTTTATATAGAATATTAAAGTAAGTTAAGCGTTATTATTATTCTTATATTATTATTATTATTATTATAAAAGAATGTTATATATTAATAAAATAGATAAGTAAGTAGGGTAATTAAGGTTACTAATTTAATAGTAATTATACCTACCTTTTTACTTTAAGCTTTAATTCACCTTAGTAACTATTTTTTATCTTATCTTTAATAAAATAAGTAATTATAGCTACTTTCCTATATTTATAAATTACTACTATTTTACTTATAACCCTTATTTATAAACTTTAAGGGCCGCTAGCCTTATATTGTGAAATTTAACTAGTATTAACTGCGAAAGCTAGACTAGTCCCCTCGCCCTCTGCTAACAACCTTCAGGTCACATAACTATAAACTTAGACATCTTACCTTCCTGAAGCTTCGCCTCCACGCTCCTCTAACTTCGACCATTACAACGAGCCAAGTCAACCGTCTTCCTCCAGCCGCCTCTATCTCCATCAGTCTCCTCCATTTCTCACGCCATATTCGATCCACACCCGTCTTCCAAGTCTCCTCCGCCATTCAGACGTCTACGCCGCTCCACCAGGTGCAGGGGCCCCAAGGCCTCCATACCATCGCGCTGTTCAGACAACATCTTCCGCCCTACTACACAGTCTTAACGAAGAGCCCTACCGCCATCAGCTATACTCTTAATATATTTACCCTTCCTAACTTACTAATATTTAAGCGCTTAAGCTGCCTTAGCTATCTTAAGGAAGCTTATAAGATATTTATAGGTATTAGGATTATTATTAGTAACCTCAACTATATCTATATTAATCTTAAGGCTATATAACCGCTATAGATCGTCTTTATTAGTTATAGCTTTAAGTAGGTATAGCTAAGTGAATTTAAGAAGGGTTATCTTATCAGTATAGGTAAGCAGGCTATAGCTAGAGCCCTTAATATCCTTAATTTTAGTCTTATAGATTAGGTCGTCTAGCTTAGCTTTGCTCAGCTTATATATATATTTAAAGAGGGGGAAGGATATTATATAAGGTTGCTACATATATAGGAGGAGGATATGAGGAATAAGCTTAAAGCCTCATTTAAATAGTTAAGTTCTTATATTATAGCTATAAGAACCCTTTTAACTATAAGTCACACTATTAAGTTTGTACCCTTAAGTGTAAGTTCAAGCTATCACTAGGCTCCAGCTGCTGCAAATACTATTAGCGTTCCGCGTTATAGACGACGCCTTCACGATATCACAAACAACGCTCTCGCAAATAATAGTATTGCGAATAACACTCTCGCTAGTACGTTTTACCGCCCCGCCGCCTACCCACCTACCCTCTTCTGTATAGCTGGGGATAAGTTAAGCTGAGAGTTAATAACTAGTTATACTGAGATTTGTTTGTTTACTTTATTGAGATTAGGTATAGGTTAAAGTGCTACTATTAGGTTTAAAGTATAGGGAAAAAAATATATAGAGTGAACTGCGATACCTACTTATATAGGTTAACCAGACTACTAACATTTATAAACTTTAAGTAAATAACTATATAACTACTATTTATATCTATAAACTATTACTAAGTAACTATTATATTAATTACCCCTACTTTCTCTATTTTCTAATATACCTTCTATATACTATATTAATACTACTCTCTCCCCCTCTTTTTCTTTATTTTATTACTTATATATTATATTATAACTAATTATATTTATAAAGTATATACTATACCTTTCTTAAGAACTACTATATCTTTATTATTACTTAATTTAATTAATATAATATCTATTTAAGAAGAAGCTTTTACTAAAGGTCTTATTAAGACTTATATAATTAAGTAACTTATTTAATCTAAGTAGATCCTTAAGACCTTAATTTAGTTATATTTCTAAATTAACTATAAGAGAGATAAACTACTTAAATATATTAATAGAACTACTACCTAGTTAGAACTTATATACCCTAATAATACTCTCTCCCCCTTTAATAAGGAATTAGTTCTAATACCTATATAACTATAATTAAGAGATATTAAATTATAATAATACCTCTTTAATAGATAGGGATTAGTAATAGTTTACTTAAAATACCTATAGTTAGATTTAAAAATACTTAAAAGTATTATAAGTATTTATAATCTCTAAAGTATTATTCTTATTATTACTATACTAAGTAGTAATAATATTATAAGAGGTTTTACTATAGTTATATATTATATTAATTAGAGAATTAAGCTAGCTTTAAGTTTACTTAGAGACCTCTTATTAATAAATTACTTTATAGTTAAAAATATATAATAATACTACTTTATCCTCTTTACTAAATACTTTATAATATTATTTAATAAAATAGACTAAATATAGACTAAAATACTACTAAATACTTTAATAAAATAGATATTTATATATAATAATTACTAAGAAGATAGAAAAGTTAAGAATAAACTTATTATAATTTCTAGAAATATTAAATACTTCTTTACTAATTTCTTATTATACTCTTAATAAGCCTTATTCTAATAACTTATTATTTTAGATATCTTATAAATTAGTTCTATATAGTACTCTAAAGTAATTATACTTAATTACTTTAGGTATTTTAATAACTTTAGTAACTTTAGTAGTTTAGATAGAGTAATCTAAGATATATTAATAGACTAAATTTAATATATTATAGTTAAATTTAATAAAGTCTTATAGAGTTTTAAGTACTAAAAATTTAGGCTTTAATAACTTATATATAAATTAAAGCTATTATAAAAACTAATTAGTCTACTTACCTTAAAAACTATTATAAAATATAAGAAACTATATAATAAATACTTAAAATATAATAATAAAAAGAAACCTTTAAACTTACTAAGTAAGGAATAGCTAACTCTATTAGTACTAAATAGTAAGTTTATACTAGTAAATAGACCCCCTAGAAATAGCTATACTATCTAAGTTTAAGATATAAGAGAGATAGTTATTACTAAACTTAAAATAATAAGAGGATAGGATATAGCTATTTCCTATATAAAATACCTTTTATAGTAGTTTAAAAGAATAAAAATAGTATATTAATTATCTTACTTTACTAAAAATACCTCTTTATAAACCTAATTTATCTTTAGAACTACTTAAAATAAGTTTATATACTCTTATAACCTTATTAAAACTTTATAGCCTAGGGAAATTAGATCTTATTAAACTATAAAGTATTATAATAACTTAAATCTTAATTTAAAAAGTTTTTTATAAACCTAATTTACTATTAATTTTAATAATTTTAGAAAATAAACTAATTAAAACCTTATTATATTACTTAAAATATTAGTTAATCTATATAATACTTAAAGTATCCTCTATATAAAAGGTTTCCTCTAAATTAAATATCTTATTATATTAATATATTTTATTATAAGAGATATTTACTATAAGGTTTAGATTTATTTACTAAATATTATATTACGAGATACTAATTAAGAAGAAGAGAGAGCTATTAATATAGACCTCTTTATAGATAAGTATAAAGATAATTTATAGAATTTTAATATAATTATATATTTCTTATAAGTTAAGTAAAGCTATTTTATCTACTTAGTAATAAACTAAATTAATAAGAAATATAT